>NW_022630098.1:0-35948 GCF_010909765.2 Amblyraja radiata
GTGAGACGAGTGTAGCTGGGACAACGTTGACTAGTGTTGGCAGGTTGGGTCGAAGGGCCTGTTTCCACACTGTATCACTCTATGACTCTATGACTCTAAAGCCCTTATCGAATGAGGGCTGCACGGTGGCGCAGCGATAGAGTTGCTGTCTTGCAGCGGCACACATATGGGAGCGATCCTGACAACGGGTGCGTTCTACGTACCGGTCCTCGGGATGTCGCCCGACTCTCCCGTCACCCGATTGAGCCGACGGACCCAGCCCCGCCCCTGGAGCACCCAACATGAACTTCCATCCAACCTTGCAGCTCCAGACAATGTGTCGCATCTGCCGAACGCGCCGTTTATACCACGCCCGATAGAACGTTCTATGCAGCCGGAACACGATGCG
Organism: Amblyraja radiata; assembly: GCF_010909765.2. NCBI lineage: Eukaryota > Metazoa > Chordata > Chondrichthyes > Rajiformes > Rajidae > Amblyraja > Amblyraja radiata. Next base: position 389 of record NW_022630098.1, read on the forward strand.
ATTGGCTGCCAGCGAACCAGCCCGATAGAACGCGCTGTGATTGGCTGCCAGCGAACCCGCCCGATAGAACGCGCTGTGATTGGCTGCCAACAAACCCGCCCGATAGAACGCGCTTTGATTGGCTGCCAGCGAACCAACATTTTGCATGGAACGCGGAGACAAATGGAAATCGAACGCCGATTGGCTCTCAGCGCGACTGACGCAAAACAGGCATCGCGTTATTTTATTAATGAGCGCACATCCCGGGTCGGAGGTTTGAACATAAGAGTCAGGAAGTCATGTGGCAGCTTAATAGCATTTCTGTTTGGCAGCATTTCTGGATATTGTCTGTAATTCAACTTGCCCCACTACACGATGTGGGGGCTTTAGATAGGAAGCACAGGAGACTCACGGCGATGATGCTTCATTGGAGGGTATTAACAATATGGAGAATTTGGACACGGTTGTATCGTTTATTATGCCAATTGAATCAATAACTTTCTGATTTCCAGCATTCATACATAACATCATATTTCCCATCATTTTTGTGTTCCCAGCCACAATCTCATTTCTCAGTTCTCTTACCGAATTCTTTAATTCCTCCAGTTCTTTGTCTTTAGTAGCCATTTCAGTCTTGGATCTTGTAGTCATTTCAGTGGCCACTTCATAGATCGATTCTTCAGATTTCGTCTGGCTTTTCAGGAGATGTTTTGTCACTGTTCTTTGGGGACTCTGACCTGGAGACGATTTTTTCATTTAAAAGGCTTTAAACCTCTGTTAAATTCACAGCGCTTAATGATGACGGCAGCAGCGCGAAGCAAAGGAGCTCCGGTAAGTTTTATAAATCGGTCCAGACCAGTGGATTCGGTTTTAACGCGAAAAATCGCGATTATTTTCGGGAGAGGAGCTAGGTGTGCGTCTGATAGTACAACATGGCGCCACCGGAAGTCGATTGAATGATTGATTGATTTATTGATTGATAGATAGATAGATTGATTGATTGATTCATTGATTCATTCATTCATTCATTCATTCATACCTTTGTTCCTTCACTCATTCATTCATTCATTCATTCATTCATTCATTCATCCATTCAATCATTCATTCATTCATTCATTCATTCATTCATTCATTCATTCATTCATTCATTCATTCATTCAATCATTCATTCATTCATTCATGTTCTGACTGCGTGCACTATCTATATCTTAAAAAAAAAAAAAAAACTATTTGCAGATGTTCTCCAAAGCCTCATGCGGACCAGAATAAACGACATAATCAGACCATGTTTACAGAAGATGTATACTTATGCTTTTAAAGATCAAGCCTTACATGAAACATTAGCAGAATCAACGATTACATTAATACTTAAAAAATATAAAGACACAGAAGAACCCGGATAATACAGAGCTATTGCATTGTTAAATACAGATCACAAAATATTAGCGAAAACACTAGCTAGAAGGCTAAGTAAGTATGTTGGTAAATTAATAAATGCGATTCAAACAGGGTTCATACCCAAGTGACAATCATCTAATAATTTGAGAGGTCTGTTTAATATAATGCATTCACATAAAATTGAAGAACAAGAGTTATCAATTATCTCATTGGATGCAGAAAATGCATTCGATCAAGTGGAATGGGATTACATTGTTAAAGTACTGCAAACATTTCAAATGGGAGAGAACTTCATTTCATGGATAAAATAATTATATAATAAGCCTACGGCTAGAATATTAACTAATAACATATTATCTACGAAATTCCAATTAACAAGGGGCAACAGACAAGGATGCTCATTATCACCGCTGTTTTATGCTCTGGTAATTGAACCTTTAGCCGAAATAATTAGAACACATCCGAATATCTACGGTTATAATACAAAATATTCAAATAATTAAATATCGTTATACGCAAACGATGTACTACTGTACATCACAAAACCCCAAATTAGTATATCAAACATATTAAACCTAATCGAGGAGTTTGGATCTTTCTCAGGATACAGAATAAATTGGAATATAAGCGAAATTATGTCGGTAAAACCGAAAGACTCAACACACCTCACAAAATCCCCTTTTAAAATAGCCACAGACAAATTTAAATATTTGGGAATCGAAATCACTAGAAAATATCAAGCTATGTATAACGCTAATTATAGTCCCCTACTTAAGAAATTAAATACTTTAATTAAATTCTGGAAAACGCTTCCGATGTCTTTAATAGGCCGAATAAACGCTATAAAAATGATCTTTCTACCACAAATTCTATATCTATTTCAATCGATCCCTATATATCTACTAAAAAAAACTCAGACATTACAAATTTTATATGGGACTATAAATCCCACAGAATACAAATAACTCACTTGAGCAAACCTAAAGAATTGGGTGGTTTAGCTCTTCATAACTTTATGTACAATTACTGGGCAGTAAATATCAAAAATATGATTCACCTGCTGGACAATTCTGCCCAGCAGGTGGATAGGATTATAATGGAGAGAGAGGACTGCTCCCCTTCTAATATTTTAAATATGGAAGAAGGGTTTAGGGAGAAGGGGTGAGATTAAATAAGTTATTCTTCTCACTCCTTTTCGAGCTTGTAAAGAAAAAGTGTTGGACATATACATTTTGCTTTATGCTTTTCATCGCTTTGCAAATATTGCCTGGAATGTCCAATTGTTTGACTATTTCGATTTTGTTGTTGTTATTTATTCCTATTTATGTCTTTACTTGTTCGGAACAAATAAACAAATCAAATCAAAATCACTCTTTCACACTAACACGACTTTTTCTCACTTTCTTTACTTTCTTTATTTCTATCTTTCTTCCAGCTCAAAAAATGAAGGGGTACAATAAATGTAATAATATATATGTGGCCTGTACTACTGTAATTTATTGTACGTCTAATAAATAAAAATATTTGAAAAAAATAAAAATAAATAAAGATGTAGCATTTACCATCTTTCAGGTAAACATAGAAACATAGACAATATGTGCAGGAGGAGGCCATTCGGCCCTTCCAGCCAGCACCGCCATTCATTGTGATCATGGCTGATCATCCCCTATCAATAATAATAATAATAATAACTTTATTTATAGAGCACTTTAAAAACAACCACTGTTGCAACAAAGTGCTGTGCATGACAAATCATGAAAAAAAAAAAAAAATAATTACAAGACAATAAAAACATTAAAAACACTAAAACAGGAGCAAAGTCTCATGCAGGGTCAAAAGCCAAGGAATAGAAAAGGGTTTTAAGACTGGTTTTAAAGATGGACAGTGAGGGGGCCTGTCTGATGTGCAACGGCAGAGTGTTCCATAATGTCGGAGCAGCAACAGAGAAGGCTCTATCCCCTCTGAGCTTCCGCTTACACCTCGGTACCTCCAGGAGCAGCTGATCAGCTGACCTGAGGCACCGGGCAGAAGCGTAGGGATGAAGCAGCTCAGAGAGGTAAGGCGGGGCGAGACCATTTAAAGATATAAAAATGAATAAAATAATCTTAAAATGAACTCGAAAGTACACCGGCAGCCAGTGGAGGGAGGCCAGAATTGGCGTTATGTGCTCCCTCTTTCGAGTTCCAGTTAAAAGGCGAGCCGCAGCATTCTAAACCAACTGGAGACGAGCCAGGGAAGATCGAGTAACTCCAAAATAGAGTGCGTTACAGTTTAGACGTGATGAAGGCATGGATTACTGTTTCAAAATGCTGTCGCTCAAGAATGGGCTTCACCTTTGCCAGCTGCCTTAAATGAAAGAAGCTGGACTTAACTACCGCGCCTATTTGATGATCTAATTTAAAATCACCGTCCATCTTAAAACCCAAGTCTAAAACTGTTGGCTTCACATACCGTGCCAGGGGACCCAAGTCAACAGGGGGAGGTTCACGGCAGCCATTGGGACCAAACACTATCAGTCTGTCTTCTTTTCATTAAAACCTAGAAAGTTTAGGGCCATCCAGGATTTAATGTCATCAAGACATAACAGAAGTTATTTGACAGAGAAAGCATCTTCCTTCCTCAGCGGCATATATAGTTGGCTATCATCAGCATAACAATGAAAAGAGATGACATGCTTTCTAAGAATGGAACCCAGAGGAAGTAAGTACAGAGAGAAAAGCAGGGGCCCTAAAATTGAGCCCCGTGGAACCCCATATGACAGAGGAGCGGAGGAGGATTCAAACACATAGTTCTGTCTGTCAGATAAGACCTCAACCATTTCAGGGCACTGCCACAAATGCCCACTGGGTGCTGTAACCGAGATACTAAGATACCATGGTCCACTGTATCAAAGGCGGCAGATAGGTCCAGCAGGACAAGAACCACATAATCACCAGAATCATTAGCTAGGAGGATGTCATTAAAAACCCTTAGCAATGCTGACTCTGTGCTATGCATAGTTTTAAACCCAGACTGGAAAACCTCCCGAATATTATGCTCGTCCAAGAATAGTTTTAGCTGAGCATAACCAACTTTCTCCAGAATTTTAGAAATAAAAGGCAACTTGGAGATCGGTCTAAAATTGGCCAGAACAGTTTGATCCAGGCCAGGGTTCTTAAGTAGTGGTTGCACTACTGCATGTTTAAAACTTACGGGGACAACCCCAGAACACAAGCTGCTGTTGATAATAGCAAGAACCGACTGACCTATACTGGGGAAAACCTCTTTAAAAAGACGAGGAGGGACAGCATCACAAGGGGAACCCGATGGCTTAATATGGCTAACCACATCCTCTAAACGCGACAATGTCACAGGCACAAACTTATCCAATACCACCAGGCATGGGACAGAAACAGAGGGGTCAGAGGCAGGAGCTGAAATGAGAGCCCTTATGGAAACAACCTTATTAATAAAAAAGTGCAGGAAGTCATTGCACATTTCAGACGATGCTTCCAGACAGACAGGCTGTGGGGCATTAAGAACAGAGTCAATGATTTTAAATAGCACACGTGAGTCGTGACGCTTAGACACAATAATGTTTGACAGGTATTTTCTTTTGGCCTCTTTAACAGTGTTCTGGTAATGACTCCAGCAGTCCTTTAGGATTTGAAATGAAACCTGCAGCTTGTCATTCTTCCACTTGCGTTCAGCTTTGCGGCACTCCCGTCGAGCTGTACGAGTTACGTCACTGAACCAGGGCTCGGGTTTAATAACCTATGCCTGCCTTCTCCCCATATCCCTCGACTCCACTAGCGCCTAGAGCACTATCTAACTCTCTCTTAAATCCATCCAGTGGCCTGGCCTCCACTGCCCTCTGTGGCAGGGAATTCCATAAATTCACAACTCTCTGGGTGGAAAAGTTTTTTCTCGCCTCAGTCATAAATGACCTCCCCTTTATTCTAAGACTGTGTGTGGCCCCTGGTTCTGGACACGCCGCACACTGGGAACATTTTTCCTGCATGTAGCTTGTCCAGTCCTTTTATAATTTAATATATTTCTATAAGATTCCCCCTCATCCTTCTAAACTCCAGTGAATACAAGCCTAGTCTTTTCAATCTTTCCTCATATGACAGTCCCGCCAAACCAGGGATCAATCTCGTGAACCTACGCTGCACTGCCTCAATCACAAAGATGTCCTTCCTCAAATTAGGAGACCAAAACTGTACTCAATACTCCAGATGTGGTCTCACCAGAGCCCTATACAACTGCAGAAGAACCTCTTTACTCCTATACTGAAATCCTCTTGTTATGAAGGCCAACATTCCATTAGCTTTCTTCACTGCATCTGAATGCATTCTGGAAGTTAGGTACATATAGCAAATCCCAAAACGTGTGGATTCTATTGGTTTTGGAGATTAAGGCCAGCCGCAGGCAAATGAGACGACCCCAACATATCAACTCTTGGGGCATGGACAAGGTGGTTCGAAGGGCATGTTTCCCAGCTGCACAGCTCCATACCTTCATGGCTCTAACACGCATATCGGAACTTGCGGCGTTGATGGCTATCCAGAGAATACTTACCGCCAGAGATTTATTTTAGGGAATCGCAGCAAGATTCAACTAAACGATGTTTGGTTAATTTTTGGGCGCATATTAAAGTGATAATGGAACATGTTTTTTTGTAAGTAGAATTGATTATAAGACGTTTTTCTTCCGGCCATCGGTGGGCATCAACTAGAAGCCCCCGACTGTGCTGCCGGGGGGCGACCTGGCCAAGGTGCATCTCGCCCTCTGCATGCTGAGCAACACCACCGCCATCTCCATGGCCTGGACCCGTCTCAACCTCAAGTTCGACAAGATGTACGCCAAGCGGGCCTTTGTCCACTGGTATGTGGGAGAGGGGCTGGAGGAAGGGGAGTTCGAATGATGGCCGATTAGGAAAAGGGGAGTTGCAACGAGACCTGGGTGTCGTGGTACACCAGTCATTGAAAGTATGCATGCAGGTGCAGCAGGCATTGAAGAAAACAAATGGTATGTTAGCATTCAAAGCAAAAGGAGTTGAGTATAGGAGCAGGGAGGTTCTACAACAGTTGTACAGGGTCTTGGTGAGACCACACCTGGAGTATTGCGTACAGTTTTGGTCTCCAAATCTGAGGAAATACATTCTTGCCATAGAGGGAGTACAGAGAAGGTTCACCCTCCACACCCCACCCTCCTTAACCCTCTCTACACCCTCCTCATCCCATCTTCCCCTCCTGAACCCTCTCTTCACCGTCCAGACCCCACCCCCCTCGTGAAACCTCTCTGCACCCTCCACCCCCCTCCTGAACCCTCTTCACCCTCCACACCCCATCCTCCCCCTCCTGAACCCTCTCTTCACCCACTACACCCCATCCTCCCCCTCCTGAACCCTCTCTTCACCCTACACATCCCACCCCTGTCCCTCCCAAACCTCTCTACACCCCCCAGACCACATCAAGTAGTGAAAGACCTGGATAGAGTGGATGTGGAGAAGATGTCTCCACCAGTGAGAGGGTCTCAGACCTGAGGGCAGTTTCAGAATTAAAGGATGAACCTTTAGAATGGAGATGAGGAATTTCTTGAGCTGGAGGGTGGCGAATGTTGTTCCATTGTTTAAAAAGGGTTCTAAGAGTAAACCTCGCAATTATAGGCATGTTAGTTTGACTTCAGTGGTGGGAAAATTAATGGAAAAGATACTTAGAGACAATATATATAAGCATCTGGATAAACAGGGTCTGATTAGGAACAGTCTGCATGGATTTGTGCCTGGAAGGTCATGCTTGACTAATCTTCTTGAATCTTTTGAAGAGGTTACTAGGGAAATTGACGAGGGTAAAGCAGTGGATGTTGTCTATATGGACTTTAGTAAGGCATTTGACAAGGTTCCTCATGGAAGGTTGGTTAAGAAGGTTCAACTGTTGGGTATAAATGCAGGAGTAGCAAGATGGATTCAACAGTGGCTGAATGGGTGAAGCCAGAGGGTAATGGTGGATGGTTGTTTGTCGGGTTGGAGGCAGGCGACTAGTGGGGTGCCTCAGGGATCAGTGTTGGGTCCTTTGTTGTTTGTCATGTACATCATTGATCTGTATGAAGGTGTGGTAAATTGGATTAGTAAGTATGCAGATGATACCAAGATAGGGGGTGTTGTGGATAATGAAGAGGATTTCCAAAGTCTACAGAGTGATTTAGGCCATTTGGAAGAATGGGCTGAAAGATGGCAGATGGAGTTTAATGCTGATAAATGTGAGGTGCTACACCTTGGCAGGACAAATCAAAATAGGACGTACATGGTAAATGGTAGGGAATTCATTGGAGCTCATCCAAGGAGCTCATTGTAGACTTCAGGAAGTCCAGGGGCGGCACGCACACCCCCATCCACGTTAACGGGACGGAGGTGGAACGTGTTTCTAGCTTCAGGTTCCTGGGAGACAACATCTCCGATGACCTCTCTTGGACCCACAATACCTCAACTCTGATCAAGAAGGCTCACCAGCGTCTCTTCTTCCCGAGGAGACTGAAGAAGGTCCATCTGTCTCCTCAGATCCTGGTGAACTTCTACCGCTGCACCATCGAGAGCATCCTCACCAACTGCATCACAGTATGGTATGGCAACTGCTCTGTCTCCGACCGGAAGGCATTGCAGAGGGTGGTGAAAATTGCCCAACGCATCACCGGTTCCTCGCTCCCCTCCATTGAGTCTGTCCAAAGCAAGCGTTGTCTGCGGAGGGCGCCCAGCATCTCCAAGGACTGCTCTCACCCCAACCATGGACTGTTTACCCTCCTACCATCCGGGAGGCGCTACAGGTCTCTCCGTTGCCGAACCAGCAGGTCCAGGAACAGCTTCTTCCCGGCGGCTGTCACTCTACTCAACAACGTACCTCGGTGACTGCCAATCACCCCCCCCCCCCCGGACACTTATTATTATTTATTCAAATCATTTGCTATGTCGCTCTTCCAGGGAGATGCTAAATGCATTTCGTTGTCTCTGTATTGTACACTGACAATGACAATTAAAATTGAATCTGTATCTGAATCTGAATCTGAATTGAAGAATACAGTTGAACAGAGGGATCTGGGAATAACCGTGCATAGTTCCTTGAAGGTGGAATCTCATATAGATAGGGTGGTAAAGAAAGCTTTTGGTATGCTAGCCTTTATAAATCAGAGCATTGAGTATAGAAGCTGGGATGTAATGTTAAAATTGTACAAGGCATTGGTGAGACCAAATATGGAGTATGGTATACAATTATGGTCGCCCAATTATAGGAAGGATGTGAACAAAATAGAGAGAGTACAGAGGATATTTACTAGAATGTTGCCTGGCTTTTCCACAACTAAGATACAGAGAAAGGTTGAATAAGTTAGGTCTTTATCCTCTGGAGCGCAGAAGGTTAAGGGGGGACTTGATAGAGGTCTTTAAAATGATGAGAGGGATAGACAGAGTTGATGTGGATCAGCTTTTCCCTTTGAGAATAGTGAAGATTCAAACAAGAGGACATGACTTCAGAATTAAGGGACAGAAGTTTAGGGGTAACATGAGGGGAAACTTCTTTACTCAGAGAGTGGTAGCGGTGTGGAATGAGCTTCCAGTGGAAATGGTGGAGGCAGGTCCGTTGGTATCATTTAAAAATAAATTGGATAGGCATATGGATGAGAAGGGAATGGAGGGTTATGGTATGAGTGCAGGCAGGTGGAACTAAGGGAAAAAAGTTGTTCGGCACGGACTTGTAGGGCCGAGATGGCCTGTTTCCGTGCTGTAATTGTTATATGGTTATATGGTTAATCTGTGAGATTCATTGCCGCAGACGGCTGTCATTAGGTATTATTTAAAGTGGAGATTGTCAGGTTCTTCATTCATATGGGTGCCAGGGCTATGGGGAGAAGGCTGGAGAATGGGGTTGAGAGGGAGAGATAGATCAGCCATGATTGAGTGTAAGACAAAATTCATCATCTATATCTTTCATTTCCATTATCCCTAACCAGCCTGAAGAAGGGTCTCAACCCGAAACGTCACCCATTCCTTCTCTCCCGAGATGCTGCCACTCCCACTGATTTACTCCAGCATTTTGTGTCTAACCATGATTGAATGGCGGAGTACACTAGATGGGCCGACTGGCCTAATTCTGTGCTCCAGGTATGAACATCCCCACGGCAGACCCCTCTCTGCTCGGTGATGCATAAACTCGGGGTGTCACTGGGCGGCTGCGGCCGCAGGAACCCCTTCACTGATGAGCGGGGACCCGGTTGTCAAACGGCGCCACTCTCCCCGGGGATTCACGGTGGCGCAGCGGTAGAGTTGCTGCATTACAACAAAATGCAGCGCTGGAGACCCGGGTTCGATCCTGACTACGGGCCCTGTCTGTACGCAGTTTGCACGTTCTCCCTGTGACCTGCGTGGGGTTTCCCTGAGGCTCCCACATTCCAAAGACGTACAGGTTTGTAGGTTAATTGGCTTGGTAAATGTAAAAATTGTCCCTAGTGGGTGTATGAGACGTTTGCGACAACCAGTGACTATAGTCAAAGATACAGATGCAGAATGGAATTAGGTTAGGTAAGGGGAAGGTACAGCGAGACATGGGTGTCCTTGTACACCGGTCACTGAATGTTGGCGTGCGGGTACAGCAGGCAGTGAAGAAAGCTAATGGAACGTTGGCCTTCATAACAAGAGGGTTTCAGTATAGGAGTAAAGAGGTTCTTCTGCAGTTGTATAGGGCTCTGGTAAGACCACATCTGGAGTATTGTGTCCAGTGTTGGTCTCCAAATTTGAGGAAGGACATCTTTGTCTCCTAATTTGAGGAAGGACATCCTCTCTCTCTCCCCTCTCTCTCTCCCTCCCTCTCTCTCCCTCTCTCTCTACCCCTCCCTCTCTCTCCCTCCCTCTCTCCCCCTCCCTCTCTCTCTGTCTGTCTATCTCTCTCTCACTCCCCCCTCTCCATCTCTCTCTCTCCCCCCTCTCCCGCCCTCTCTCTCTCTCTATCTCCCGCCCTCTGTCCTTCTCTCTCAGTCTCCGCCTTTCTCCCTTTCTTCTGAAGAATGGCAGACTGCAGGAGTGGGACGCCGTTGTGTAAGGCTGCTCTGCCTGCAGTCCGACCTTTCTTTATTTTTTTAAATTTTTAGCCCTGTTTAAAAAAAAAATGTTAGTTGGATGTCTTTTATGTGGTGGGTGGGGGAGGGGAAGGGGAAAACTTTATTTCCTAGTCCCTACCTGGTCGGAGAGGCGGCTTGCCACAGAGCTGCTTCATCGCCCCTTCCTCGCGGCCTACCATCGGACTGGAGCGGCGCTTCCTGTCGGGACCGGCCAAGGCTACAGCTTCGGCGGCGGCGCAGCGCTGGGACACCATCACGGAACGGGCGATGCCTTACCGGGTCGCCGTGCGGTAAGCTCCGGTGTGCTGTGACCGCCGACTCCAACATCCGAGGAGCTGGTGCTGCGGGCGTCCAGCTGTGGGCAGCGTTGGATTTAAGACACCATGGAGCCTGGGATCCGCGATCGCCAGACTCGGAGCTCCAACCAGCGCGGCCTGAGGACTTCAGGAGCTGCGGTCTCCAGGGAGGAAGTGGCCGCTCCAGGCATTCCAATCCGCTGAGGAGTGTTTCACCCGACGCCGGGGTTCCAGCTTTCTGGCAAGAGGGCCTGAAAACATCAGACTGGCTGCGGTGGCCACAAATAGGCCCCGACCTCGGGTGATCCACAGAGGAAGAGGACTTAACTTTCTGATGCCTTGATGAGGAAAAATTGAAAAGACTAGTAGGTATGTCGCAAAACGTACCTGAAGGTCGCTGAAAATCTGTCCCAGCCCGTGTGCGCGATTTTGGCGCCGTTTAGAGGGGGGCGGGTTTAAAACGCGATTTTCCCTAGGCTGTTCAAATCGAGGTTTTTCAGCCTAATTAATTATTAACGATAAATCGCTGGAAGATTCCCTCGCTTGAGCTATTATTAGTTTTAAGGGCTTTATTTAATTGTTATAGTATGTTAAAAATTAACCTCTTAAACCCGCGACCGCCGACAACGGGCCAGATCTCATACAGGGGAAAACGGAAGGTAGGCTGTTTATTTTTACGTTAAAAAGGGCTTCTTAAGATCCCTTTATACAAAGTTTAATGTTGCGAGTAGCTAATCTTGTGCCCATTATATCCCGCAGTATTTTTCTGGGCATTTGAGGGCACAAATCTACCACAATGTGAACGTTCTAAACCAGCGCGTTCACAGGATCCCACTAGAAAGCTGATTTAAATGGACTTTAATTTACAGCAATTGAACACTAAATTCCTTCCATTTGGTCTATAAATTAATGTAAATGAGATTTAAAAATCATGTTTTATTGTGAATTATTTGTGAATATTATTTGGACACTTGGGCTATTTAAAAATGTTAATCATTTATTAAGACATGGATAGATGTTTAGATCTAGTAATTGAAGTTTGGAATTAGCTACAATTAGGTAACTAACTAATTATATGCTTTAATTTCAGGTCATCCAAGTAAGATTATTTTATATTTGTTTCAGAATGCTTCAATCTATGATAACTGAAAATTTCATTCAGTTCTCTTAATATTTAAGAAAGTTATGGGCTTTTGACTGTCCACGATCACAGCTTTTTTGTTATGTCCATAGAAAATCAATAGGGAACAAGATGCTAATTTCCGAGTATGAAAATGGCTATAACTTTTTAAATACTTGAGATACGAAAGTGAATTAGGTGTCAAATTAAACTTATTTTTATGCTTTATCTGATGGGATAAATTGCAGACTTGAATTTTAAAATCTCAAAATGTTGTAACATTGCTAAGACTAGGCTTGTATTCACTGGAGTTTAGAAGGATGAGGGTGATCCTTATAGAAACATATAAAATTATAACAGGACTGGACAAGCTAGATGCAGGAAAAATGTTCCCAATGTTGGGCGAGTCCAGAACCAGGGGCCATAGAATAAAGGGGAGGTCATTTAAGACTGAGGTGAGAAAAAACTTTTCACCAGAGAGTTGTGAATTTGTGGAATTCCCTGCACAGAGGGCAGTGGAGGCCAAGTCACTGGATGGATTTAAGAGAGTGTTAGATAGAGCTCTAGGGGCGAGTGGAGTCAAGGGATATGGGGAGAAGGCAGGCACGGGTTATTGTTTGGGGATGATCAGCCATGATCACAATGAATGGCGGTGCTGGCTCGAAGGGCCGAATGGCCTCCTCCTGCACCAGGTTTCTATGTTTCTAGCGAAGATCCTGTAGCGGATCTTTGGTTTCTAGAGCAACGGAGACGCGCTGCGCCTGCGCGCGGGATTGGACCCGCATATCCGGGGGCGGGACCTGCGGGAGACACGCCCCCTCGACGAGTCCGTCTCTGCCATTGGCTGAGACCACTGACGGACACCGCCGCCATCCAATGGGAACAGAGGGGTGGGCGCGGCCTGCGTTGACGGTTGGAGGGTCAGGTGACCGGTGGCGTCTCTGGAGAGAAATAATGGGTGACGTTCCTGGTCGAGACCCGTCTGAAAGTAAGGGGAGAGGGAGACACAGAGATAAGGAAGTGTAAGGTATGAAAGCGAGATATCAAAGGGGTTAGGGATCAAGGAAAATGTAGATTAGATAATTGTTAATTGGGAGAAGGTGACAACGAAACTCACAGTGAAAACATTTAATTACGGGACAGTCAGACTGGTCGGAGAACTAGGAATGGGTGGGGGGGAGAGTGAGATAGAGGGAGATGGAGATGGAGGGAAAGCAAAGGTTAGAGACGGCAATATTCGCACTGCTGGAGTGTAAGCTGCCCAAGCCAAATATGAGGTGCTGTTCCTCCAATTTGCTCTGTGCCTCACTCTAACCGTGGAGGAGGCCAAGGACAGAAAGGTCAGTAACTCAGCAGGACAGGCAGTAATTCTGGAGAGAAGGAATGGGTGCGTTTCGGTTTGAGACCCTTGTTCAGACTTCTAGTCTGCCTTGCCGAGTTACTCCATTAATTTAATTTACTTGTCTGAGACTTTAATTTAACATAGAAACATAGAAAATAGGTGCAGGAGTAGGCCATTCGGCCCTTCGAGCCTGCACCGCCATTCGATATGATCATGGCTGATCATCCAACTCAGTATCCCATCCCTGCCTTCTCTCCATACCCCCTCATCCCTTTAGCCACAAGGGCCACATCTAACTCCCTCTTAAATATAGCCAATGAACTGGTCTCAACTCCCTTATGTGGCAGAGAATTCCACAGATTCACCATATTAATCAGCAGAGAAGTTGTCCCTCGGCCTAACAAGGATATCCCACCTTTCAATAAGAACACAGCTAATCTGATTTGAACTTCTCACCTAACGGCTCACATGGCTCTTTGCCTCAGCTAGGTGCAGGAGTAGGCCATTCGGCCCTTCGAGCCAGCACCGCCATTCAATGTGATCATGGCTGATCATCCCCAATCAGCACCTCGTTCCTGCCTTCTCCAACTTCCTATTTTTAAGAGTCCTATCTAGCTCTCTCTTGAAAGCATCCAGAGATAAGGTGGGAGAAGGTGGATTCTGACCAATGAACTCTTGCACAACCGTCCAAGACACTGTGTGTCGAATAATTGGCTTCCACTGTCCTCAATTTATTGAAATAGCAAATGACCAATGGTAGTCAAGTCAAGTCAAGTTTATTCGTCACATACACATACGAGATGTGCAGTGAAATGAAAAGTGGCAATGCTGGAGAATTGTACAAAAAACAAACAAACAAACTACAAACAGAATATTCGCATATGACATATTCGTGGGAGGGAGCGAAGAAAAGGAAAAAAACTGCATATTTTAAAAAGACACCACACAGTAAAATGGTACAGTAAAGTTAGTCCCTGGTGAGATAGGAGTTTACAGTCCTCATGGCCTCTGGGAAGAAACTCCTTCTCATCCTCTCCGTTCTCACAGCATGGCAACGGAGGCGTTTGCATGACCGTAGCAGCTGGAATAGTCCATTGCTGGGGTGGAAGGGTCCCCATGATCTTGTTGGCTCTGGAGTTGCACCTTCTGATATATAGTTCCTGCAGAGGGGCGAGTGAAGTTCCCATAGTGCGTTCGGCCGAACGCACTACTCTCTGCAGAGCCTTCTTATCCTGGGCAGAGCAGTTCCCAAACCAAATCGTGATATTTCATCATACATCATAATTGTATAATAGTACAAAAAACATTCACACAATACAGCATTGCTGCTTCATTGTCTGCTGGCGAGGATGGCCTCACATTTCCCACAGTCACCCCACCTGGCACCATGCTGTCACCCACCCACCCTGTCCCCACCCTGCTGAGCCCCCTCGACACCCTCCACAACCTCCTGAACCCTCCCCACTCCGCCCTCCTGAACGCTCTCTTCACCCTCCACTCCCCACCCTCCCCCTCCTGAACCCTCTCCTCACCCGATCCTCACCCTCCTGAACCCACTCGTCATCCTCCATCCCCCACCCTCCCCCTCCTGAACCCCCACCCCATCCTCACCCTCCTGAACCCTCTCTTCATCCCATCTTCCCCTCCTGAATCCTCCCTTCGCCCTGCACGCCCTATTACCCCCATTCTGAACCCTCTCTTCACCCTCCACACCCCATCCCCCCTCCTGAACCCTTTCTTCACTCTCCACACCCCACCTCCCCCTCCTGAACCATCTCCTCACCCTCCACACCCCATCCTCCCCCTCCTGCACCCCCTCTTCACCTTCCACACCCCATCCTCCCCCTCCTGTACCCTCTCTTCACGCTACACATCCCACCCCGTCCCTCGCAAACCCTCTCTACACCCCCCCAGACCACATCAAATAGTGAAAGGCCTGGATAGAGTGGATGTGGAGAAGATGACTCCACCAGTGAGAGGGTGTAGGACCATAGTGCACAGTTTCAGAATTAAAGGATGTACCTTTAAAACGGAGATGAGGAATTTCTTGAGCTGGAGGGCGGTGAATTTGTGAGATTCATTGCCGCAGACGGCTGTCATCCGGTATTTTTAAAAGTTGAGGTTGTCAGGTTCTTCATTCGTATGGGTGCACCGGTTATGGGGAGAAGGCAGGAGAATGGGGTTGAGAGGGAGAGATAGATCAGCCATGATTTAGTCTAAGACAAAAATCATTGTCTATATCTCTCGTTCCCCTTACCCCTAACCAGCCTGAAGAAGGGTCTCGGCCCAAAACGTCACCCATTCCTTCTCTCCCGAGATGCTGCCAGTCCCGCTGATGTTACTCCAGCATTTTGTGTCTAACCATGATTGAATGGCGTAGACTAGATGGGCCGACTTGCCTAATTCTGTGCTCCTAGTATGAACATCCCCACGGCAGACCCCTCTCTGCCCAGTGATGCATAAACTCGGGGTGTCACTGGGCGGCTGCGGCCGCAGGAACCCCTTCACTGATGAGCGGGGACCCGGTTGACAAACGGCGCCACTCTCCCCAGAGATTCACGGTGGCACAGCGATAGAGTTGCTGCATTACAACAAAATGCAGCGCTGGTGACCCGGGTTCGATCCCGACTACCGACACTGTCTGTACGGAGTTTGCACGTTCTCCCTGTGACCTGTGTGGGGTTTCCCAGAGATCTCCTGTTTTCTCCCACATTCCAAAGACGTACAGGTTTGTAGGTTAATTGGCTTGGTGAATGTAAAAATTGTCCCTAGTGGGTGTAGGATACGTTTGCGACAACCAGTGATGGTGACTATAGTCAAAGATACAGATGCAGAATGGGGTTAGGTAAGGGGGAGGTACAGCGAGACCTGGGTGTCCTTGTACATCGGTCACTGAAGGTTGGCATGCAGGTACATGCAGGTCCTATTGGTCAAGCCGTAGCCCCGCCCCTCGGACAGACAGCTCCTCCGCCAATAAGAGCCGCCTCCTCACACGTGACCCTGTTTGATTTTCAATTGCAGCCTCGTCTCTGTCATTGTTGCTGCTGGCGGCTCATCACAGGCATGTAGATTGGCGGCTCATCACAGGCATGTAGACTGGCGGCTCATCACAGGCTTGTAGACTGGCGGCTCATCACAAGCATGTAGACTGGCGGCTCATCACAGGCATGTAGATTGGCGGCTCATCACAGGCGTGTAGACTCGCGGCTCATCACAGGCATGTAGACTGGCGGCTCATCACAGGCATGTAGACTGGCGGCTCATCACAGGCATGTAGACTGGCGGCTCATCACAGGCATGTAGACTGGCGGCTCATCACAGGCGTGTAGACTGGCGGCTCATCACAGGCATGTAGACTGGCGGCTCATCACAGGCATGTAGACTGGCGGCTCATCACAGGCGTGTAGACTGGCGGCTCATCACAAGCGTGTAGACTGGCGGCTCATCACAGGCATGCAGACTGGCGGCTCATCACAGGCGTGTAGACTGGCGGCTCATCACAGGCATGTAGACTGGCGGCTCATCACAGGCATGCAGACTGGCGGCTCATCACAGGCATGTAGACTGGCGGCTCATCACAAGCGTGTAGACTGGCGGCTCATCACAAGCGTGTAGACTGGCGGCTCATTACAGGCATGTAGACTGGCGGCTCATCACAGGCGTGTAGACTGGCGGCTCATCACAGGCGTGTAGACTGGCGGCTCATTACAGGCATGTAGACTGGCGGCTCATCACAGGCGTGTAAACTGGCGGCTCATTACAGGCATGTAGACTGGCCGCTCATCACAGGCTTGTAGACTGGCGGCTCATCACAAGCATATAGACTGGCGGCTCATCACAGGCGTGTAGACTGGCGGCTCATTACAGGAATGTAGACTGGCGGCTCATCACAGGCATGTAGACTGGCGGCTCATCACAGGCATGTAGACTGGCGGCTCATCACAGGCGTGTAGACTGGCGGCTCATCACAGGCGTGTAGACTGGCGGCTCATCACAGGCGTGTAGACTGGCGGCTCATCACAGGCATGTAGACTGGCGGCTCATCACAGGCATGTAGACTCTGACACACACACTGACACATTTAATACACTTCATACATTCCTCACCCCTCCACATTCTCCACAGATGCTGCCTGACCTGCTGAGTTACTCCAGCACATTCTGTCCTTTTACGCACCAGCTCACGTGTCCACAACCACTCTCATCTCCCCACCCCTGCATCCCCGCACCCCCTCCCTGCCCATCCTGCAGCCCCCATTGCTGGGGTTCCCACAGCTTGCACCCTCTGGGGATTTCACACACTGTGCCAGGGACAGATGGCAAAATGCCCCCAGCAGTCAGCGCCACTCACCCCAAACCCCATCTACCCGACCACGTTTTAAAGCAGAGATGGACACATTCTTGATTAGAACGGGTGTCAAGGGTTATGGGGAGAGGCCAGGAGAATGAGAATGGGATTAGGAGGCCGAGATCTGCCATGATTGAATGGCGGAGTGCACTCGATGGGCCAAATGGCCTAATCCACCTATAACTTGTGAATTTACCGCCCAGTGAATGTTGTCCTTAGATTAATTTCCAGCCCAGCAGAAAGTGCCCGGGATCGGCACGAAATGGTGCCAATCAGAAGCGGGGAAAGTGGAGACGAGATTAAGGAAGTAGCCCCAGAAATAGTGCATGCATTAGTGATAATTTTTCAAAACTCTTTAGATTCTGGAGTAGTTCCTGAGGATTGGAGGGTACCTAATGTAACACCACTTTTTAAAAAGGGAGGGAGAGAGAAAACGGGGAATTACAGACCAGTTAGTCTAACGTCGGTAGTGGGGAAACTGCTAGAATCAGTTATTAAAGATGGGATAGCAACACATTTGGAAAGTGGTGAAATCATTGGACAAAGCCAGCATGGATTTATGAAGGGTAAATTATGTCTGACGAATCTTATAGAATTTTTCGAGGATGTAACTAGTAGAGTGGATAAGGTAGAACCAGTGGATGTGTTATATCTGGACTTTCAGAAGGCTTTCGACAAGGTCCCACATAAGAGATTAGTATACAAACTTAAAGCACATGGCGTTGGGGGTTCAGTATTGATGTGGATAGAGAACTGGCTGGCAGACAGGAAGCAAAGAGTAGGAGTAAACGTGTCCTTTTCACAATGGCAGGCAGTGACTAGTGGGGTACCGCAAGGATCAGTTCTGGGACCCGAGCTATTTACGATATATATTAATGATTTGGACGAGGGAATTGAATGCAACATCTCCAAGTTTGCGGATGACACGAAGCTGGGGGTAGTGTTAGCTGTGAGGAGGATGCTAGGAGGCTGCAAGGTGACTTGGATAGGCTGGGTGAGTGGGCAAATGCATGGCAGATGCAGTATAATGTGGATAAATGTGAGGTTATCCATTTTTGGTGGCAAAACCAGGAAAGTAGATTATTATCTGAATGGTGGCCGATTAGGAAAGGGGGAGATGCAACGAGACCTGGGTGTCATGGTACACCAGTCATTAAAAGTAGGCATGCAGGTGCAGCAGGCAGTGAAGAAGGCGAATAGTATGTTAGCATTCATAGCAAAAGGATTTGAGTATAGGAGCAGGGAGGTTCTACTGCAGTTGTACAGGGTCTTGGTGAGACCACACCTGGAGTATTGCGTACAGTTTTGGTCTCCTAATCTGAGGAAAGACATTCTTGCCATAGAGGGAGTACAGAGAAGCTTCACCAGACTGATTCATGGGATGTCAGGAATTTCATATGAAGAAAGACTGGATAGACTCGGTTTGTACTCGCTAGAATTTAGAAGATTGAGGGGGGATCTCATAGAAACTTACAAAATTCTTAAGGGGTTGGACAGGCTAGATGCAGGAAGATTGTTCCCGATGTTGGGGAAGTCCAGAAGAAGGGGTCACAGTTTAAGGATAAGGGGGAAATCGTTTAGGACCGAGATGAGGAAAACTTTTTTCACACGGAGAGTGGTGAATCTCTGGAATTCTCTCCCGCAGAAGGTAGTTGAGGCCAGTTCATTGGCTATATTTAAGAGGGAGTTAGATGTGGCCCTTGTGGCTAAAGGAATCAGGGAGTATGGAGAGAAGGCAGGTACAGGATACTGAGTTGGATGATCAGCCATGATCATATTGAATGGCGGTGCAGGCTCGAAGGGCCGAATGGCCTACTCCTGCACCTATTTTATATGTTTCTATGAGATACAAGGATGGATGCAAACTCCAGAATAATCCAGGTACGAACGGTTTCATTGTAAAGGGAGAGCCGGCAGACATGCCCAGTACTTGCTCCCACGGCGCGGAGCTCCCTCTGTGTGGCCATTGGAAACAGGCCATTGTTAGCTGTTTGTTGAGTGAAAACGAGAAGCTGGTGCGACTTGGGTGGGGGAGGGATAGAGAGAGATGGAATGCCGGGGCTACCTGAAGTTAGTGAAATCAATATTCATACCACTGGCTGGAAGCTGCCCAAGTAAAATATGAGATGCTGTTCCTCCAAGTTGCGTTTATCCTCACTCTGACAATGGAGGAGACCTAGGACAGAAAGGCCAGTGTGGGAATGGGAAATGGGAATTAAAGTATTTAGCAACCGGGAGATCAGGTATGTTCAGGCGGACTGAGCGAAGGTGTTCAGTGAAACGATCGCCCCGTCTACGTTTGGTCTCGCCTTTAAACCAGCATCTGCAGTTCCTTCCTACACATGTGCTGGGACCTGGAACAATCCACATCCCAGTCCCACCAGCTGCCACTCTGATCATTCCCATTCCTGATGCAGGAGGGTGGGCGCGCGGAAGGATCCGGAAACCAAACTGCACTGTCACAAGAATCAACATCAAGATGATAACTTTTACCCCAGTCGCCAATTTGATGATAATTCTGTCTGAGGGAATGTTTACTGGGATGAATTAAAGGAACCAAACAGTCTGGAAACAGCACTGGAGAGGAGTGTTTTAAATCCACAGTGGTGGCACAGTGGTGCTGCCTTACCACGCCAGAGACCCGGGTTCAATCCTGACTAAGGATGGACATAATTTGGACCTTCTCCATGTGACCATGTAGGTTTTCTCCGGGAGCTCCGGTTTCTTCCCACACTCTAAAGACGTACAGGTTTGTAGGTTAATTGGCGTTGGTAAATTGTAAAATTGTCCCTAGTGTGTAGGATAGTGTTAGTTAACGGGGCGATCGCTGGTCGGCGTGGAATCAGTGACCTGTTTCCGTGCTGTATCTCTAAAGTAAAGTGTAAACATATTCTAGGGTGAGGGTTATTATTGTCACATGTATCAAGGCACAGTGGAAAGCTTTGTATTTCATGCTATCCAATTAGATCAGATAATACCATACATAAATACAATCAAGGCATTCTCAAGTACAATAGCCAGAACAAAGGGGAAGATACAGAGTGCAGAATATAGTTCTCATCATTGCACTGCACCAGTTCCATAGACAAAGCCCAAAGTCTGCAATGGGCTCGAGGTAAATCGGACCGTGCTGTAACATATGGAAGGACCGTTCAGAAGCCTGTTAGAGGGAAAGAAGGTATTCCTGAGTTTGGTGGTTTGCGCTTTCAAACTTCTGTATCAATGGAGGACAGCACAGCACAGCACAGGAACAGGCCCTTCAGCCCACAATGTCTGTGCCGAACATGATGGCAATTGACAATAATCTCCTCTACCGGCATGTGATCTATATCCCTCCATTCCACATCTAAAAAACACCACTATTGTATTTGCCTCCACCACCACCCCTGGCAGTGCATTCCAGGCACTCACCTTCCTCTGTGTAAATAAACTTACTGTTGTTGTCAAGCTGGAAAGGGTACAGAGAAGATTTACGATGATGTTGCCAGAGTCTGAGCTATTGGGAGAGGTGACGAGGCTGGAACTCTATTCCTTGGAGGATAGGAGGATAAGAGATGATCTTATAGGTGTATAAAAGCATGAGAGGAATAGATCGGATAGATGCACAAAATGTCTTGCCCAGAGTAGGTGAATAGAGGATCAGAGGATATAGGTTTAAAGTGAACAGGAAAAGATTTAATAGGAATCTGAGAGGTAACTTTTTCACACAGTATGGAACGAGTTGCCGGAGGAGGTAGTTGAGGCAGGGATTATCCCAAAGTTTAAGTAACAGTTAGACAGGTCCATGGATAGAACAGGTATGTAGGGGCCAAACACGGGCAGGTGGGACTAATGTAGCTGGGACATGTTGGCCGGTGTGGGCAAGTTGGGCCGAATGTATCACAATGTTGTGCAGTCCTGCATTGATGTTAGATCCACTTGGGACTATTGATTTCATCAGATCATCTCTCGCCTCCTTCAAGAGGGGAAATTACTGTCATTGGATGAATGATGATTTTATTCGTTGGGACTTAGCGGCTGGTGTTAGGCATAGACTTAGAAAATAGGTGCAGGAGGAGGCCATTCGGACCTTCGAGCCATCATTCATTGTGATCATGGCTGATCGTCCCCTATCAATAACCCGTGCCTGCCTTCTCCCCATATCCCTTGACTCCACTAGCCCCTAGAGCTCTATCTAACTCTCTCTTAAATCCATCCGGTGGTTTGGCCTCCACTGCCCTCTGTGGCAGGGAATTCCATAAATTCACAACACTCTGGGTGAAAAAGTTTTTTCTCACCTCTGTCTTAAATGACCTTCCCTTTATTCTAAGACTGTGGCCCCTGGTTCTGGACTCGCGATAAAGTGAGTTTATTGTCATGTGTCCCTAATAGGACAATGAAATTCTTGCTTTGCTTCAGCACACAGAACATAGTAGCCATTTACTACAAAACAAATCAATGTGTCCATATACTATAATTTAAATATATACACACATGAATAAATAAAATGATAAAGTGCAAATAACAGATAATTGGTTATTAATAATCAAAGTTTTGTCCGAGCCAGATTTAATAGCCTGATGGCTGTGGGAAAGTAGCTATTCCTGAACCTGATTGTTGCAGTTTTCAGGCTCCTGTACCTTCTACCTGAAGGTAGCAGGGAGATGAGTGTGTGGCCAGGATGTTGTGGGTCTTTAATGATACTGCCAGCATTTTTGAGGCAGCAACTGCGATAAATCCCCTCGATGGAAGGAAGGTCAGAGCTGATGATGGACTGGGCAGTGTATACTACCTTTTGTAGTCATTTCCAGGGCGCTCAAGTTGCCGAACCAAGCCACGATGCAACCGGTCAGCATGCTCTCTACTGTGCACCTGTAGAAGTTAGAGAGAGCCCTCCTTGACAAACCGACTCTCCGTAGTCTTCTCAGGAAGTAGAGGCGCTGGTGAGCTTTCTTGATAATTGCATTCGTGTTCTCGGACCAGGAAAGATCTTCAGAGATGTGCACGCCCAGGAATTTGAAGCTCTTGACCCTTTCAACCAACGACCCGTTGATATAAACGGGGCTGTGGGTCCCCATCCTACCCCTGCCATAGTCTACAATCAGTACATTGATTTTGCAGGTGTTGAGGGCCAGGTTATTGTGCTGGCACCATATGGACAGTTGCTCGATCTCTCTTCTATACTCTGACTCATCCCCATCAGTGATATGTCCCACAACAGTGGTGTCGTCAGCGAACTTGATGATGGAGTTCGCACTGTGACCGGCTACGCAGTCATGAGTATAGAGTGAGTACAGCAGGGGGCTGAGCACGCAGCCTTGAGGTGCTCCCATGCTGATTGTTATCAAGGCTGACGCATTTCCACCAATACGAACAGACTATGTCCTGTGAATGAGGAAGTCGAGGATCCAATTGCAGAGGGATGCGCTGAGACCCAGTTCTGCGAGTTTGGTAACCAGCTTGGAGGGGATGATTGTGTTAAATGCCGAGCTGTAATCGATGACTAACAGCCTGACATATGAGTTTGTGTTGTCCAAGTGGTCCAGAGCGGAGTGGAGGGCCAGCGAGATCGCATCCACCATTGATCTGTTGTGGCGGTTAGCGAACTGCAGTGGGTCCAGTTTTTTTTCGATGTAGGAGTTGATTTGCTCCATGATCAACCTCTCAAAGCACTTCATCACCACCGGCGTTAGTGCCACTGGTCGATAGTCATTCAGGCACGTCACCTTACTCTTGTTGGGCACTGGTGTAATTGATGCCCTTTTAAAGCAGGTGGGGACCTCAGACCTCAGAAGTGAGAGGTTGAAAATGTCCGTAAAAACTCCAGCCAGTTGGTCTGCACAGGTTTTTAGAACACGACCGGGTATACCATCAGGTCCGGGCACTTTTCGAGGGTTCACACCTCTGAAGGATTTCCTGACATCGGCCTCTGTGACTGAGACTGAAATACCATCACAGCGAATGGGGGCTCGGGAAGGCACATCAGTATTCACCCTATCAAAGCGTGCGTAAAACGCATTGAGCGTCTCTTCCGGTGGCGCTATGGAGTAGGAGAGACTCGCGCCGACTAGCTCTGGGAAAATAACGCTAAAAACGGGGGGAAAAGACAGGTCCTACCTGGTGATAACGGCACCAATTGTTTGCAGTAAGTTCGTGACGCCATCAGGGGCGCGACACGGCAGTATGTCGACACAGCATACTCCCCCTCCCAGGGCGAGAAAAACCGGCAGGGCTAAAGAGGTAGGCCCAACTGAAGTCTCGGCCTCAGTTTTAACAGCATCCCAAGAAGATATCTCAAAGAAGAAAAAGACTGAAATGGAAGAATTAAGATTTTTTCTTGCACAGGAAATCTCTAATTTAATGGAAGAACTAAAAAATCTTAAACAGAACTTCAAGGAAGAGCTGAAATATTTTAAAATGAAATTAAAGAACAAATTAAAGAAGTTGTTACAGCTACTGTACATGAAGTTCTGGAAGACTGGAAATTAAATATAGAAGAAAATTTGACTCAAAATATTGAAGAAGTAAATGATAAACTGAATTAGCTGGAATCTAGATTTGATTCTAAGTTTGAACCAAGAGATTGTAACGGAACTAGAGGAAATTGCTGAGACAAGGACCGAAACTACTAAAAAACGTATCGCAGAGAACAAACGCCTATCAAAGTTATTGCATCAAATAACCGAAAAATGTACAGACTTGGAGGGACGACAGAGGCGTCAGAATTTAAGAATCGTGGGCGTCCAGGAAGGCAGAGAGGGGAGTCGTGACCCCCGTGAATTTGCTGCAGATCTACTGAAAATTTTCTTGAACCTGGACCAAGCACCATTACTTGCCCGAGCGCACAGAGTATCAAGACGTCGCCCAAGGGAGGGCGCCCCTCCAAGACAACTGATAGTAAAGGTGCAATATGACCATGTGACCATGTTTTGGATGATATGATTAAGTTGCCAAGTTGCCAAGATGGAAGTTGCCAAGAAGAGAGCGTTGTTTACAGAAACAAGAAGAATACTGAAGAACATAAAAAATTTGAGATATGGACTGTTATACCCCACAACACTAAGAGTTACTTACGAGAAGAAGGAACACTTCTTCATCAAGCACACAGAAGCACTTGAATTCGCCAAGAGTATCGAGGATAAGACCGAAGATTGAAAAATATTCAACACTCAACACTTACCTGGATATTGTTATCCCGCAGAGAAGATATGGAACTCTAAACTCTAAACTGTTATATTTAAGAGCTGCCCAAAATCTGCAATAAGAATTGGGCAAATATCTTGCTACTGATATATAATACTTACTATTTTACTAATTTCTAACAACTATTAATAATCATGAATACTAATTAACACTAATTATTGCTAACTGGATCAATTAAGAATTAACCAAAAGTATGAAATATAAGTAAAGTGTGATTCAGGTATTTTATAATTAAAAATGTATGGTGGTTCTCTCTCTGATATTTTTGTTTTTGATTATTCTTTGACAAATGTTTATGTTATACAAGACTAACATTTCAATTTGAGACTAATAATTATATAATTAATGGAATATAACCATTATTTCCTTCCCCCCCCACAAATTGTTTGCACTGAATTTGAAACTTTTCTTTTAAGGAAAGTATGGAGCAGGTAATTTTTTTTTAACAAAAGCTACGGAAGTCCTTAGATGCTTAGCCACATTAGGGTGGCTATCACTAACTGCACTAATCGTAGTTGTAGTTTTTTTATTTTTCAACCTTTTACACATTACTAATACAATTTTTTATCACCTTTTCTACCTTATCTATATTACTAAAACTCTGTTCTTGACCGGTTTTGGCTTTCTGTGCTGTGGTTTCCGAGAGTACGCCGCCACCTACGGCCGTCATTTTTGGCCACCTCGCTCAGAGCCCCCCTCCGCCGCATGTGTGCCGAGGAGTTTTCCCGTCGATGGAAATTGACAGAGATATTAATGTTTTTACAACATTCCCCATTCTCTCTGCTGCCCCCGCTGGAGGGAGGGGGAGGGACTATAAAACCAGGAAGTGGTGTGCCTCAATCAGTCTCTGCAAGTGGTGTGCCTCAATCAGTCTCTGCAAGTGGTGTGCCTCAATCAGTCTCTGCAAGTGGTGTGCCTCAATCAGAGATTTGAATGACACTGACAAATGTCTACAGCACTGTGAGTACCCTTAATTTGGTTTGAAAATGAAAATATGGTTAGAGGTAAAAAAGCACTGCCTGCAAATTGTTGTTTGGGTTTGGGTTGAAGTAAAAAGGCACTCTCTCTCCCCCCCCCCCCTCTCCTCTCCCCCCTCCCTATCCTCCCCCCCTCTCCTCTCCTCCTCCCTATCCTCCCCCCCCTCCCCTCTCCCCCCTCACTCTCCTCTCCCCCTCCCTCTCCTCTCCCCCACCTCTCCTCTCCCCCCCTCTCCTCTCCCCCCCTATCCTCCTCTCCTCTCCGCTCCCCCCTCTCCTCCCCCCTCTCCTCTACCCCCTCTCCTCTCCCGCCTCTCCTCTCCCCCTCTCCTCTTCCCCCCCTCTCATCTCCCCCCCCTCTCCTCCTCTCCCCCCTCTCATCTCCCCCTCTCCTCCCCCCTCTCCTCTCCCCCTCTCCTCTCCCCCTCTCTCTCTCTCCCCCCTCTCCTCTCCCCCCCCTCTCCTCTCCCCCTCTCCGCTCCCCCCTCCCTCTCCCCCCTCTCCTCTCCCCCTTCTCCTCCCCCCCTCGCCTCTCCCTCCCCCCCTCTTTCTCCCCCCTCCCCCCCTTCTCCCTCTCCCTTCTCTCCTCTCCCCCTCCCACCCTCTCCTCTCCTCTCCCCCCTCTCCTCTCCCCCCTCTCCTTCCCCCCCCTCTCCTCGCCCTCCCCCCCTCCCCCTTCCCCTCCCCCCCCTGCCTCTCCCCCCCGCTCCTCTCCCCCCTCTCCTCTCCCCCTCTCCTCTCCCCCCCTCCCTCTCTCCTCTCCTCCTCCCTCCCCTCTTCCGCTCCCCCCTCTCCTCTCCCCTCTCCCTTTCACCCCTCCCCCCCCCTCCTCTCCCCCTCCTTTCCTCCCCCCCTCCTCCCCCTCTCCTCTCCCCCCTCTGCTCCTCCCCCCCTCTCCTCCAATCCCCCCCTCTCCTCCAACCCCCCCCCTCTCCTCTGCAAGTGGTGTGCCTCAATCAGTCTCTGCAAGTGGTGTGCCTCAATCAGTCTCTGCAAGTGGTGTGCCTCAATCAGAGATTTGAATGACACTGACAAATGTCTACAGCACTGTGAGTACCCTTAATTTGGTTTGAAAATGAAAATATGGTTAGAGGTAAAAAAGCACTGCCTGCAAATGGTTGTTTGGGTTTGGGTTGAAGTTAAAAGGCACTCTCTCCCCCCCCCCTCTCCTCTCCCCCCTCCCTATCCTCCCCCCCCCTCTCCTCTCCCCCCCCTCCCTATCCTACCCCCCTCTCCTCTCCCCCCTCCCTCTCCTCACCCCCCTCCCTCTCCTCTCCACCACCTCTCCGCTCCCCCCTCTCCTCTCTCCCCCTATCCTCCTCTCCACTCCTCTCCCCCCTCTCCTCTCCACCCTCTCCTCTCCCCCCCTCTCCTCTCCCCCCTCTCCTCTCCCCCTCTCCTCTTCCCCCCCTCTCCTCCCCCCCCTCTCCTCCTCTCCCCCCTCTCATCTCCCCCTCTCCTCCCCCCCTCTCCTCTCCCCCCTCTCCTCTCCCCCCTCCTCTCCTCTCCCCCCTCTCCTCTCCCGTCCCCCCCTCTCCTCTCCCCCCCTCATCCTCTCCCCCCTCTCCTCCCCCCCCTCTCCTCTCCCCCTCTCCTCCCCCCCCTCTCTCCCCCCCTCTCCTCTCCCCCTCCCCCCTTCTCCTCTCCCCTTCTCCTCCTCTCCCCTCCCAACATCTCCTCTCTCCTCTCCCCCTCTCCTCTCCCCCCTCTCCTCTCCCCCCTCGCCCTCCCCCCTCCCCCCTCCCCCCTTCCGCCTCTCCCCCCCCTCTTCCTCTCCCCCCTCTCCTCTCCCCCCTCTCCTCTCCACCCGTCTCTCTCCCCCCCTCTCCTCTAAACCCCCTCCTCTTCCCCCCCTCTCCTCTCCCCCCCTCTCCTCTCCTCTCCCCCCCTGCTCCTCTCCCCCCTCGCCTCTCATCCCGCCTCGTCCTCCTCTCGCCCTACTCCTCCTCCCCGCCCTCCTCCCCCCTCTCTCTCGCCCCGTCTGCTCCTCCCCCCGTCACTCCATCCCCCCTCCCTCCATCCCCTCTCCTCCAATCCCCCCCTCTCCTCCCCCCTCCATCCCTCCCCCACCGTCCCTCCCCTAAATCCCCCTCCCCTCCACACACCCCTACCCCCTCCCTGCTCCCCACCTCTCCCCCCGCCCCTCATCTCACCCCCTCTCAGCACTCCTCTCTCCCCTCTCTCTCCTCTGCTCCCCCTCTCCCCCCCCCTCTCTCCCCCCCCTCTCTCCACCCCCCTCTCTCCTCCCGCCCCCCTCTCTCGCTCTCTCTCTCCCCCCTCCTCCCCTCCATTAGCGTGAGTGCGGGGGGGGGGGGGGTAGTTAGTGTGTGATGCTGCATGCCGCCCCCCCACAACAGACCCAACGGGTCTGCACTTGGTCTAGTATTATATTATATTTTGTATATGGAATGGAATTACATATTTTATTTAGGGAGATATGTTCGGATGGAAAACAGACGAGACTTAAAATTCATCTACCTGATGTTCGAGTATAAGGTAGGGTTGAGTGTGCTGAGCCATCTGCTCTAACCACTCTAATCACAAGATGCAAGACGTGAATAGGAAAATTGGGGGTGAACGAATTCAATTCTGTAGCTGGAATGTTAAGGGAATGAATGAACCTATCAAGAGAGGCAAAGTGTTAGCTCATTTAAAATCATTGAAAACAGATATAACGGATAAGGATCTGGAAGACCCAGGTTCATATAGAGCAATAGCCCTTTTAAATACTGATCTGAAAATATTAACTAATATTCTATCTAATAGATTGAGCTTAGTGATTAACAAATTAATACACCCCGACCAAACGGGGTTTATCCCAAAACGTTATTCATTTTATAATTTGAGAAGACTATTCAATATTATATACTCCAATAGAATTCCTAATGCAGATCTAGCAATTATTTCGTTAGATGCTGAAAAAGCATTTGACCAGGTATAATGGCCATATTTATTTTCGGTGATGGAAAAATTTCAACTGGGAGAGAAGTACTGTACATGGGTTAAATTGTTATACTCTAATCCAACAGCTAGAATATTAACAACCAAAATGTTATCAACTAAATGTAATCTTTCTAGAGGTTGTAGACAAGGATGTTCACTATCCCTACTATTATTTGGTCTTGCGATCGAACCCTTAGCAGAAACCGTTAGAACCCATCCAGGAATATACGGATACAATAGTAGAGACACAAGGAATAACATTTCCTTACATGCAGATGATGTACTAATATATATTACAAAGTTAGAAACTAGTATTCCAAATCTATTAAATTTAATAACTCAATTTGGTCAGTTTTCAGGATATAGAATTAATTGGAATAGAAGTGAAATCATGCCAATAACAAAACTCAATTTTCATACATTGCAACAATCCCCTTTAATAATAGTCAAAGATAAATTTAAACACTTAGGAATCTATGTAACTAAGACATATACCTCTTTATTTAAACAAAAATTTCCACCCATACTGAATAAACTACACAAGAATATTCAATACTGGAAAACGCTCCCCATTTCAATGCTTGGTAGAATTAACTATAACAATGATCTTCTTACCGCAACTACTGTACCTATATATCCCCAAAACTTTTTTCAAAAAAGTCGACTCCAGTGAGGCCCCGGGACCGTTGGAGACAGTGGAGGAGGGTCAGGGCGGTGACCGAAATCCGTAACGTTCCACACTCCATAGGGAGGATTCTGGTGGAAGCCGCTGATTGGCGGTAGCAGACTAGAGGAAGCAGCTGATTGGGTGCAACCTCAGGTTAGCATTTCTGCTTTCTGGTTAAAGGTACAGTGCTTTTTGTTTATATAATAAAGGTGCAGTTTAAAGGGCAAGAGGGAGCAGCTGTTTGTGACAGATACCTGCTGATTTCTCCCAGCAGTTTCTAATGTATTATACTGGTATCGGATCCAGGGTAAGGCGAGAGAATGACAGTCAGAGCAGTGTACTGTTCTGGATGTCAGATGTGGGAGGTCATGGTGTCGGATGGCCCTCCAGACGTCCACATCTGCACCAGGTGCAGAGAGATGGGGCTCCTAAGGGACCGTATTAGGTTCCTGGAGCAGCAGCTCGATGACCTCTGTCTGTTCAGGGAGAGTGACGAGGTCATAGAGGGGAGTTATAGGGAGGTGGTCACTCCAAAACCACGGGAGAGAGACATGTGGGTCACGCTAAGGAAGGGCAAGGGGCAGAGGCAGAAACGAGGGAGTACTCCAATGTCGGTACACCTTGCAAATAAGTACTCCTGTTTGAGTACGGATGGGGGTGACAGCCTACCCGGGGGTAGCAACAGCGGACGGGCCTCCAGCACAGAGACCGGCCCTGTTGCTCCGAAAGGTAGGGAAAAAAAGAAGAGGGCAATTGTAATTGGGGACTCTATTGTTAGGGGCTCGGATATGCGTTTCTGTGGACGCAGTCGGGAGACCAGGATGGTGGTCTGCCTCTCTGGTGCCAAGGTCTCAGACGTGTCTCAACGCATCCAAGATATCCTGAAATCAGAGGGAGAGGAGCCTGAGGTCGTGGTACATATTGGTACAAATGACATAGGTAAAAAAAGTGAAGAGGTCCTGAAGGGAGGATTTAGGGAGTTGGGAGGAGAGTTAAGGGAAAGGACCAAAAAGGTAACAATCTCAGGATTACTGCCTGTACCACGCGACAGTGAGAGTAGGAATGGAGCGAGGTGGAGGATAAATGCGTGGCTGAAAGACTGGTGCAGAGGGCAGGGATTCAGGTTTCTGGATCATTGGGACTTCTTTTGGGGAAGGTGGGACCTGTACAGAATGGATGGGTTGCACTTGAACCCGAGGGGGACCAATATCCTGGCGGGGAAATTTGCAAAGGTCACTGGGGAGACTTTAAACTAGAATGGTTGGGGCGAGGGACTCAAATAGAGAAAGCTAGTAGACAGAATGGGAGGCAGGAAGCAGAAAAGGGAAGCACTCGGACACAAGAGGAGAAAGAAAAAAAAGGAAATAAACAGAGAAGAAGAGACGGGGGGTTTCTTAAATGTGCATAATTTAATGCTAGGAGCATTGTAAGAAAGGTGGATGAGCTTAGAGTCTGGATAGACACCTGGAAGTATGATGTTGTGGCGATCAGTGAAACATGGTTGCAGGAGGGCTGTGATTGGAAACTAACTATTCCAGGATTTCGTTACTTCAGGTGTGATAGAATTGGAGGGGCAAGAAGGGGAGGTGTTGCATTGCTAGTCAGGGAAGATATTACAGCAGTGCTTTGGCAGGAGAGATTGGAGGGCTCATCTAGGGAGGCTATTTGGGTGGAACTGAGAAGTGGGAAAGGTGTAGCAACACTTATTAGACCACCAAATGGGGAGCGAGAATTGGAAGAGCAAATATGTAAGGAGATAGCAGATATTAGTAGTAAGCACAAGGTAGTGATTGTGGGAGATTTCAACTTTCCACACATAGAGTGGGAAACACATTCTGTAAATGGGCTGGATGGTTTGGAGTTTGTAAAATGTGTGCAGGACAGTTTTTTGCAGCAATACATAGAGGTACCTACTAGAGGAGGGGCAGTGCTGGACCTCCTGTTAGGAAATGAGACGGGACAGGTGGCGGAGGTATGCGTTGGGGAGCACTTCGGGTCCAGTGATCACAATACCATTAGTTTCAATATAATTATGGAGAAGGTCAGAACTGGACCTATGGTTGAGATTTTTGATTGGAGAAAGGCTAACTTTGATGAGATGCGAGATGATTTAAAAGGAGTGGACTGGGACAATTTGTTTTATGGGAAAGATGGAGAAGAGAAATGGTGGACATTTAAAAGGGACATTTTAAGAGTACAGAATCTTTATGTTCCTGTTCGGTTGAAAGGAAACAGTAAAAATTGGAAAGAGCCCTGGTTTTCAAGGGAATTTGGACATCTTATTCGGAAAAAGAGGGAGATCTACAATAATTATAGGCAGCATGAAGTAAATGAGGTGCTTGTGGAGTATAAGGAATGTAAAAAGATTCTTACGAAAGAAATTAGAAAAGCTAAAAGAAGATATGAGGTTGCTTGGGTTTCTACAGCTATATTAATAGCAAAAGGATAACGAGGGATAAAATTGGTCCATTTGAGAAACAGAGTGGGCAGCTATCTGCAGAGCCAAAAGAGATGGGGGAGATATTGAACAATTTCTTTTCTTCGGTATTCACCAAGGAGAAGGATATTGAATTATGTGAGGTAAGGGAAACGAGTAGAGTAGTTATGGATACAATGAGTTTCAAAGTAAAAGAAGTACTGACACTTTTGAAAAATATAAAAGTGGATAAGTCTCCAGGTCCTGACAGGTTATTCCCTAGGACATTGAGGGAAGTTAGTGTAGAAATAGCCGGGGCTATGACAGAAATATTTCAAATGTCATTAGAAATGGGAATAGTGCTCTAATTGGTCCATTAGAGAGTCAGAGTGGCCAACTATCCGCAGAGCCAAAAGAGATGGGGGAGATATTGAACAGTTTCTTTTCTTCGGTATTCTCCAAGGAGAAGGATATTGAATTATGTGAGGTAAGGGAAACAAGTTGAGTAGCTATGGAAACTATGAGGATCAAAGAAGAGGATGTACTGACACTTTTGAGAAATATAAAAGTGGATAAGTCTCCAGGTCCGGACAGGATATTCCCTAGGACATTGAGGGAAGTTAGTGTAGAAATAGCAGGGGCTATGGCAGAAATATTTCAAATGTCATTAGAAACGGGAATAGTGCCGGAGGATTGGCGTACTGCGCATGTTTTTCCATTGTTTAAAAAGGGGTCTAAGAGTAAACCTAGCAATTATAGACCTGTTAGTTTGACGTCAGTGGTGGGCAAATTAATGGAAAGAATACTTAGAGATAATATATATAAGCATCTGGATAAACAGGGTCTGATTAGGAACAGTCAACATGGATTTGTGCCTGGAAGGTCATGTTTAACTAATCTTCTTGAATTTTTTGAAGATGTTACTCGGGAAATTGATGAGAGTAAAGCAGTGGATGTTGTGTATATGGACTTCAGTAAGGCCTTTGACAAGGTTCCTCATGGAAGGTTGGTTAAGAAGGTTCAATGGTTGGGTATTAATGGTGGAGTAGCAAGATGGATTCAACAGTGGCTGAATGGGAGATGCCAGAGAGTAATGGTGGAAGGCTGTTTGTCGGGTTGGAGGCAGGTGACTAGTGGGGTGCCTCAGGGATCTGTGTTGGGTCCTTTGTTGTTTGTCATGTACATCAATGGTCTGGATGAAGGGGTGGTAAATTGGATTAGTAAGTATGCAGATGATACCAAGATAGGGGGTGTTGTGGATAATGAAGAGGATTTCCAAAGTCTACAGAGTGATTTAGGCCATTTGGAAAAATGGGCTGAAAGATGGCAGATGGAGTTTAATGCTGATAAATGTGAGGTGTTACACCTTGGCAGGACAAAATCAAAATAGGACGTACATGATAAATGGTAGGGAATTGAAGAATACAGTTGAACAGAGGGATCTGGGAATAGCCGTGCATCGTTCCTTGAAGGTGGAATCTCATATAGATAGGGTGGTAAAGAAAGCTTTTGGTATGCTAGCCTTTATAAATCAGAGCATTGAGTATAGAAGCTGGGATGTAATGTTAAAATTGTACAAGGCATTGGTGAGACCAAATCTGGAGTATGGTGTACAATTTTGGTCGCCCAATTATAGGAAGGATGTCAACAAAATAGAGAGAGTACAGAGGAGATTTACTAGAATGTTGCCTGGGTTTCAACAACTAAGTTACAGAGGTAGGTTGAATAAGTTAGGTCTTTATTCTCTGGTGCGCAGAAGGTTAAGGGGGGACTTGATAGAGGTCTTTAAAATGATGAGAGGGATAGACAGAGTTGACGTGATCAAGCTTTTCCCTTTGAGAATAGGGAAGATTCAAACAAGAGGACATGACTTCAGAATTAAGGGACAGAAGTTTAGGGGTAACATGAGGGGGAACTTCTTTACTCAGAGAGTGGTAGCGGTGTGGAATGAGCTTCCAGTGGAAGTGGTGGCGGCAGGTTCGTTGGTGCTATTTAAAAATAAATTGGATAGGCATATGGATGAGAAGGGAATGGAGGGTTATGGTATGAGTGCAGGCAGGTGGGACTAAGGGAAAAAAGTTGTTCGGCACGGACTTGTAGGGCCGAGATGGCCTGTTTCCGTGCTGTAATTGTTATATGGTTATATGGTTATAAGTCTCATTGTGGAGTCTGTCACAGACAGTTGGTTAATAATTGGATCGATCTCCTGAACCAGTGGCCGCGAAACTACCGGTATTTGTTGTTACCGAAACGAACTCGCTGTGGAATGAATCCATTAACGAAGCCACTCTGCTGCCATATTCTATGTTGACTGGAATCCTCCTCGTCCCCATCAGATGCCGTGTCCTAGAGCCCTTGTTAAACGCGGCCGGTCACGGCTACTGTGAAACCGGACCCATCAGAGTCTGTGAGCTGGGATAAATATAGCAAGGAACATTCCGCCTATTGCAACGAGAGGCTTTTCGTTCCCTCCCCGCCCTTACCCTCCCCGTCGCCTTATCTCTTCTCCCCTGAAGCACGCAGATCGGGCAAAGTCGGAGCCGGGTTTTTCATTGTTAAACACGCAGCCGCGTACCGACCAACACTCCTGATCTTCAGCTGAAAGTCGAGCCGGTGTTCAGCCCCGGAGACCGTGTACAGTAATGCCCAGTGTCCGTTCCCTTCTCTTTCCGCAGTGAATTTCGTGGCGATTGTGATCCTGTCCCGGGGAAAGTGCGGCCTCTCCACCTGCACCACTCGCTACCTGGTGGCCATGGCAGTGGCCGATCTACTGGTTCTTATCATCGAGGTCATTTTGTATCAGATCAAATATCATTACTTTTATTGGAGTTTCCTGTCCATCACTCCTGTGTGCAGTGTTAACTATGTACTGAGGTTTGCAGCTACAGACTGTTCTGTCTGGTTCACGGTCACTTTCACCTTTGATCGGTTTGTCGCCATTTGTTGCCAGAAGCTGAAAACTAAATATTGCAGCGGGGAAACTGCGGTTGCGGTTCTGGCAACAGCTGGCGTTCTGCTCTGTCTGAAAAACGTTCCCCGCTACTTCACGGTGGAATCACGGACAATCATCGGCAATGTCCCGTGGGGCTGTGACCCTGTGGTCAGTTTTTACACTGACCCCGGGTGGGTGGTATTTGACTGGGTCGACACGGTTTCAACTCCGCTCCTCCCTTTCGCTGAATCCTGCTGCTCAACGCTCTGACAGTTCGCCACATTTTAGTGGCCAGTCGGGTCCGTAAGGGGCTGAGGGGTGAGAGCAAGGGGGAGAACCGCAGTGATCCGGAGATGGAGAGCAGGAGGAGGTCTGTGGTTTTACTCTTCACCATCTCCGGCAGCTTCATCCTCCTGTGGCTGACGGTTGTTGTGGACTTCGTTTATTATCAGATCACAGGAATTGGAAATGATCTGAATGATTCTCAATATATTTGTAACTACGTCGGGATGTTGCTGAGGAATCTCAGCTGCTGCACGAACACATTTATTTACGCGGCGACCCAGTCCAAGTTCAGGGAGCAAGTGCTTCGGCTCATTAATAAATCCGCGCCCTGAGCGCATCTCTCTCGCCCTCTTTCCTTCTCCCCACACTCTCACCATCTATTTATCCCCCCTTTCTCTCCCCATCTCCCTCCCCCTCTTTCTCACAACCCTCTTTCTCTCCTCACTCCCCCTCTCCCTTCTCCCTTGCTCGCCACCGCTCTCTCTCCCCGCCTCTCTCTCCCCGCTATCTCTGCTCCCCACTCTCTCTCCCTCTCTTTCTCTCCCCCTATCTGTCCATTGCCCCTCGATCTCTCCCCCCTCTCTCTCCC
>NW_022630098.1:36448-162126 GCF_010909765.2 Amblyraja radiata
AGAGGCGATGGGGGAGAGGAGAGGGGGAGAGGGGGAGAGGAGAGGGGGGGAGAAAAGAGGGGGGAGAGGAGAGGGGGGTTATGTGAGGGGGAGAGGAGAGGGGGGAGGAGAGGAGAGGGGGAGGAGAGGAGAGGGGGGAGAGGAGAGGGGGGATAGGGGAGGGGGGAGAGGAGAGGGGAGGGAGGAGGGGGGGGTGAGGGGGGGATAGGAGAGGAGGGGAGAGAGAGAGAGTGCCGTTTTTACTCAACCTAAACCCAAACAACCATTTGCAGGCAGTGCTTTTTTACTTCAAACTATCTATATTTTCATTTTCAAACCAAATTAAGGGTACTCACATAGCTGTAGAAATTTGTTCAGTGTCATTCAGAGCTCAGAGACTAATTTATAGAGCTCCAGCTTGCAGAGATTAATTGAGGCACACCACTTCCTGGTTTTATAGTCCCTCCCCCTCCTACCTGCAGGAGCAGTAGTGCAATTTTTCTGGGTGAAGGAATGTGGGGGGGGGGTGAGGGCGGGGTGTGACTGGCAATCACCAAGGTGCAGAGTTAAGTTGGGTAACAGCCGCAGGGAAGAAGCTGTTCCTGAACCTGCTGGTCCAGCAACGGTGAGACCTCCAGCGCCTCACGAATGGGAGGAGGGTAAACTGACTGTGGCTGGGTGAGAGGAGCCCTTGCTCTGGACAGCCTCCATGAAGGGGTGTGAGGAACCGTTGATGCATCGGGCAGTGTTTCCCGGTCGGTGTCGAGCATTTGCCATACCATACTGTGATACAGTTGGTAAGGATGCTCTCGATGGTGCAGCGGTAGAGGTTCACCAGAATCTGAGGAAACAGATGGACCTCCTTTAGCCTCCTCGGGAATAAGAGACGCTGGTAACAAGTGCGACCTTTGTGATTATTCGTGTTGACCAGTATTGGAGCTGCAATGGTAATGGGCAAATGCTGTTGAAATTGATTGCACGTCGTACAGCGCAGCAACTGACCCTTCGGCCAACTGTGTTTGTGCCGAACATGATGCCAATTTAAACTCATCTCATCTGCCTGTCCGTTATCCTTATTCTCTATTCTCTGCACACGCACGTGCCTATTTATAAGCCTCTTAAACGCTACTCTCGTATCTGCCTTCACCATCACCTCTGGTATTGCCTGCCATCTCCATCTGTCCATCTCCATCTCCATCTGTCACATGATTATTGAGTTCTCCACACTGATCTCACTGCCCTCCAAGTCCTTCTCATCGATGAATACACGTGAAATTTATTGGTTAAGTACCTCGACTGCCACCTCCAGCTCCAAGCATACATTGGTTCCGTTATCCGTGAACTATCCTACCTTCTTCCTCTTCACTCACTTGATTTTAACATACATGTAACAAAACATTGTAATTTCCCTTAATCCGACGGCAATTATTTGTATCATTCCCTTATCCTTATTCCACTCGCTTGTAATCCACAAAGGTTCAGTCTAATGCCATTTTCTTACATCGGACAGATGCTTTATTTTCTGCTTTATAAAGTATGAGAAACTCCTTGGTCATCCACGGTTCGCTTAAACTCACCGTCATTACTCCTCTTCCTTTGAAGAATATGCTGATCCTACACATTGACCAACTGGACTTTAAACGACTCCCACACGTCATCTATGGAGCTATAGAAATAGCAACTGCTCCTAATGTACCCTTCTTAACTCCTCTGCTGATGATACTTAATTAGCTTTTCACCAATTAAGTACCTTTCCTCCATATCAAATCCTATCCCAATTCAAATCAATCTTAAAATGTATGCCGTTGTTGTCGCTAACTTCAAATTTATCCTCCACCGCAGCACCAGTTACATGGCCAGGATCGATTCCCGATAAAAGGCCCCGTAATGTCTCTCTACGAGTCGGTCTATACACATCCAGTTTTAGGGAACTTTCTGGGATAATCCGAATAAACAGTTCTCCGTCTATTCCTCTTGCCATGAGTGGTTGTGAAAAAATGCAGCAGGGTCTTGATCGATTGACCAGGTGGGATGAGGATTGGTGTATGGAAAATAACATGAGGAATGTGAGCTGTTGCATCTTGGGAAATCGAACATGGGCAGGACTTTCACCGTGAAAGGTAGGGCTGATGCCTGTGCATGGTTCTTTGAAGGTAGAGTGGCAGTTCATCAAGCAGAGTATTGAGTGTAGAAGTTGGGAGGTTATGTTGCAGTTGTATAAGATGTTGGTGCGAGCGCATCTGGAATATTGTGTCCAGTTCTGGGCACCATGTTATAGAAATCATATTTCAAAGCTGGAAAGGCTGCATAGAACATTTTCGAGGATGTCGCCAGGACTAGTATCGGCGTAACAATCTTCTGATTGAGAAGGTCTCAGCATTTTAATTAAATACCGCATAAAATCTATGTGTTCAACATCTACCGCACTAGTTTCATCGATCACCTTATTCGCTTCATCGACATATCTAATTCGTGCTAATAAAACATGATATTGAAAGTAGGCATGCAGGTGCAGCGGGCAGTGAAGAAAGCGAATGGCCTGTTAGCATTCATAGCAAAATGATTTGAGTATAAGAGCAGTGGGGTTATACTGCAGTTCTACAGGGTCTCGGTGAGACCACACCTAGAGTATTGCGTACAGTTTTGGTCTCCTAATCTGAGGAAATACATTCTTGCCATAGAGGGAGTACAGAGAAGGTTCACAAGACTGATTCCTGGGATGGCAGGATTTTGATATGAAGAATGATTGAATAAAGTCGGCTTGTACTACTCGCTAGAATTTAGAAGATTGAGGGGGGACCTTATAGAAACTTACAACATTCTTAAGGGTTTGGGCAGGAAGGTTGTTCCAGATGTTGGGTAAGTCCAGGACAAGGGGTCACAGTTTAAGGATAAGGGGAAAATCTTTTAGGACCGAGATGAGGAAAACATTTTTCACACAGAGAGTGGTGAATCTGTGGGATTCTCTGCCACAGAAGGTAGTTGAGGCCAGTTCATTGGCTATATTTAAGAGGGACTTAGATGGGGCCCTTGTGGCTAAATGGATCAGGGGGTATGGAGAGAACGCAGGCACAGGATACTGAGTTGGATGATCAGCCATGATCATATTGAATGGCGGTGCTGGCTCGATGGGCCTAATGGCCTACTCCTGCACCTATTTTCTATGTTTCTATATTTCTATGACGTTCTGCAGACATTTAAAACAAAGTGATGCTGGTGGAGGTGGAGTTGGGGGTGGGGAGAGGAAACAAATCGGATATTCAAGAATGGAGTTAACGTGTAAGAGAGTAGAGAAAAAGTTAAGAAAGACACCAGAATTAACGGGCAGAAAGCTCACGAAGGGAAAGCAGAGATTGGGCAAGTTAAATCGGAAGTAGTGTATATGAATGCAAGAAGTAAAATAAGTAAAGTGGATGAGCTTGAGGCTCAGTTAGAGATTGACAGAAATGACATTCTAGGGATTACAGAGACATAGATGCAGGAGGACTGGGTACTGAATATTCAGGGTATTACTTACAGTGGAAAGCACGGGCAGGTGGGCAGAGGAGGTGGGATAGCTGTTGGTGAGGGATGAAAGTCAGTCCCTTGCGAGGGGTTACATAGGGACTGACGATGTAGAGTCGCTCTGGATAGAATTGAGGAATTGTAAATGTAAGAAGGCACTAATGGAAGTTAAAATTGGCATCTAACAAAGGTAATGCCACTGTAGTTATTAGAAATTTCAATATGCAGATTGACTGGGAAAATCAGGTTGTTTCTGGACCCCAAGAAAGGGAGTTTGTGGAGCGTCTCAGAGATGGATACTTGGAGCAGCTTTTACTGGAGCCTAACAGAGAGAAGGCAATTTTGTATTTAGTGTTACCTAATTAACCAGATTTAACAACGAAATTCAAGGTAGTGGAACCGCTAGGAGGCAGTAACCATAATATGATAAGTTTGTATCTGTAAATTGAGAGGGATAAGGTTAAATCAGAAGTGTCAGTGTTGCAGTTGAACAAAGGGGACTAT
This sequence comes from Amblyraja radiata, assembly GCF_010909765.2. NCBI lineage: Eukaryota > Metazoa > Chordata > Chondrichthyes > Rajiformes > Rajidae > Amblyraja > Amblyraja radiata. The sequence goes on from NW_022630098.1 coordinate 40,436, forward strand.
GAAGGCATGAGAGATGAGCAGACCAAGTCCGACTGGAAATGGATCTTAGCAGGAATGGCAGTGGAACAGCAACGGCAGGAATTTCTGGGCATAATACAGAATATGCAGGATCATTTCATTCCAAAGAGGAAGGGAGTAAGATGCAGACGTGGCTGACAAGGGAAGTTAAGGATGGAATAAAACTAAAATAAAATGTGTATAACATAGGAGAGTAGCGGGAAGCCATAGGATTGGGAAACTTTCAAAGGACAACAGAAGGTTACAAAAAGAGCAATACGGGGTGAAAGATGAAGTACGAGGATAAGCGGCCCAAGAATATAGAGAATGATAGTAAAATAATGTTTAGGTATGTTAAGAGAAAAAGATTAGTAAGGAAAAATGTAGGTCCCTTGAAGGCATGAAGAGATTAAGTTATTGTGGGGAACAAGGAAATGGCAGAAGAGTTGAACAGGCACTTTGGTTCTGTACTGAGTAAAACACAAACAATCTCCCAGGTGCACTCGAGGACGGGGGATTTAGGGAAACAGAGGAACTGAAAGACATGTGCATTTGCCAAGAAATAGTATTGGGTAGACTGATGGTACTAAAGGCTGATAAAAACCCGCAGCCTGATGGTCTGCATCCCAGGGCACTCAAGGAGGCGGGTCTACTCCTATACTGAACGTCTCTACTCCTATCCTGAAATCCTCTTGTTATGAAGGCCAACATTCCATTAGCTTTCTTCACTGCCTGCTGTACCTGCACGCCAACGTTCAGTGACCGGTGTACAAGGACACCCAGGTCTCGCTGTACCTCCCCCTTACCTAACCTAACCCCATTGAGATAATATTCTGCCCCCTTGTATTTGCCGCCAAAGTGGATAACCTCACCTTTATCTACATTATGCTGCATCTGCCACGCATCTGCCCATTAACTCAACCTGTCCAGGTCACCCTGCAACCTCCTAGCATCCTCTTCACAGTTCACACTGCCACCCAGCTTTGTGTCATCCGCAAACTTGCTAGTATTGCTCCTAATTCCTACTTCCAAATCATTAATATATATATATGGTAAACCGTTGCGGCCCCAACACCGAGCCTTGCGGCACTCCACTCGCCACTGTCTGCCATTCTGTAAATGATTCGGTCACTCCTACTCTTTGCTTCCGGTCTGTCACCAATTTTTATCCACGACAGCACCCTACCCCTGATACCATGTGCTCTAATTTTAGTCACCAGTCTCCAGTGCGGGACCATATCAAAGGCTATCTGAAAGTCTGGATACACTACATCCATTGGAACCCCTTCATCCATTTTACTTACCACATCCTCAAAAAATTCCAGAAGATTAGTCAAGCATGATTTCCCTTTCATAAATCCATGTTGACTTGGACTGATCCTTGTACTGCTACCCAAATGTCCCATTATTACCTCTTTAATATTGACTCCAGCATCTTTCCCACCACCGAAATCAGGCTAACTGGTCTGTAATTCCCGGTTTTCTCTCTCGCTCCTTTCTTGAAAAGTGGGATAACATTTGCTATTCTCCAATCCACAGGAACTGATCGTGAATATATTGAACAGTGTAAATTGATCACCAATGCGTCCACTATTTCTAGATCCACGTCCCTGAGGACCATGGGGTGCAGTCCATCGGGCCCAAGGGATTTATCCTCCTTCAGTCCCATTAGCCTACCCAACAATATTTCTCGCCCAATGAAAATGTATTTCAGTTCCTCGACACACTTAGATCCTCCAGTACTTCTGGGAGATTGTTTGTGTCTTCCTTAGTGAAGACAGATCTGAAGTACCTGTTCAATTCTTCTGCCATTTCCTGGTTCCTCATAATAATTTCACCCGTGCCTGCCTTCAAGAGCCCTACATTCGACTGTACGATTGATAAAGACAGCAAGCGTTGTCTGCGGAGGGCGCTCAGCTTCGCCAAGGACTGCTCTCACCCCAACCATAGACTTTTTACCCTCCTACCATCCGGGAGGCGCTACATGTCTCTCCGTTGCCGGACCAGCAGGTCCAGGAACAGCTTCTTCCCTGCGGCTGTCACTCTACTCAACAATGTACCTCGGTGACAGCCATCCCCCCCCTCCCCCCGGACACTCCTTCCACAAAACAAACACTATGTTTATATACATGTAAATAGATGTATTTATTGAAATCATATTCTATGTCGCTCTTCCAGGGAGATGCTAACTGCATTTCGATGTCTCTGTACTGTACACTGACAATGACAATTAAAGTTGAATCTGAATCTGAATCTGATTTTCCCTTAACATATCTAAAGAGAGATTCTCCAGACCTCTGGAGAATTGTGTGCAGTTTTGGCCTCCTAATTTGAGGAAGGACATTAGGATCAATTAGTTTTGTTTTCCTAATTTGAGGAAGTATATCCTTGCTCTTGAGGCAATGCTGCGTATGTTCATGAGGTTAATCCCAGGGATGGTGGGACTGCCATATGAGCATAGATTGGAAAGACTGGGCTTGTATTCACTGGAATTCAAGGATGAGAGGGTTTCATACAGAGAAGTATGAAATTATAAAAGGACTGGATAAGCTAGATGCAGGAAAAATGTTCCCAATGTTGGGGGAGTTCCCGTAATAGGTGCCACAGTCTAAGAATATAGGGGAGGCCATTTAAAAATGAGATTGGAAAAAAACGTTTTCATCTAGAGAGATGTGAATTTGTGAAATTCTCTGCCACAGAAGGTGGTGGAGGCAAATTCACTGGATGAATTTAAAAGATAGTTAGATAGAGCTCCCGGGGCTACCGGAATCAAGGGATATGGGGAGAAGGCAGGTACGAGTTACTGATTGTGAATGATCAGCCATAATCACAATGAATGGCGGTGCAGGTTCCTAGGGCCGAATGGCCTCCCCCTCCCCCTATGTTCCATGTTTCAAAGCCATACTCTCTGCCATTAATGAGCCCATCCTCTTCCAAATGCCGCCACATATACCATCTAAGCTAGACATATTCACCAGCGTTTGGATCATATGCCTCTAAACATTGGCTATCCATGTACTTTTCCAAATGTCATTTGTTCGTCATAAATGTATCCGCCTTAAATACCTCCTCTGGCAACTTCCTTTTCAAATTGCTACCACCATTTGTCTGAAACAAGTTTACAGATGTACATTGGCCAAGGGAAGCAAGGGATTTGTGTTGGTCAATGCACAGAATCAGTCCACTCAGTTCAAGCTGCGGTTTAAAGATACATCTCACCCCTATCATCTCTCACCTACTGTATAAAACCATCACGTTTGCATGAATTTATCTGCGGCTCAATTTACATCTGTGACTTTTCAAAAATATAAACGCATTTCCTGGTGTGATTTGTTCTCAGCACGTCTGTCTCAGGCAGTTACAAACAAGGAATATATTTAACCCATAAATTGCTCCTGCTTAGAATATAGAAGAAGGGACAATTGCAGCACAAGAACAGACTATTCGGCCAACTATGCCTACATGATTCCGGATTACATTTTCACCATAGCCTCAGCATTATCCATATCGCCCCATTCCATGCATATCGACCAAAAGCTTCCTTAATACCACAATGTTGTCTGCCTCCGACAACAGGCCTGGCAGCGTTTTCAGGATGGAGAACATTCTCAAGGCGGAATAGACCGTTAATGTCTGAAATTTTGGGAATGATAAGGTTTTTGAAGCAACTCCTCCTTTTCTTTGACCCCCGCCTGGGGGGGTAAATTCCCTTGGCAATGTACATCTGCAACATCGAAACTTCGACAAATGGAGTTGCCAGGCGTCGCTGTCTCACAATCATGTTTCCGTAATGGCTATAACACCATAATCCCTATTGAACCTCGGCGTTCATCAGCTCTACCAGCAGTCGTCCTTGCATTAAAGCAAACACACCAGCCCTTCATGAATCTCTGCACGAAAGGAGATTCTAATGGTCTGATAATCTTACTCACTGTCCCTTATACCGCAACCACGCATTCATCTGTTAAATCCTCTCGCTGTGACTCTCACGAGCAAGTAGCACCAGTAGTAATCCAAAGAATACCTCCCTGGAGATGTTCATCAATAATTTGGACGAGGGGATTGGCGGTTTTGCGGGGAATAAGTAAATAGGTGGAGCGGCTGCCTGTGTTGAGGAAGCAGCGGACTTTGAAGAACGACATCAACATGTTGGGAGACTGGGCAGAGAAGTGGCAGATGGAATATATAGTCGCAAAGTGTGGAGTCATTCACATTGGTAGTGGGAATAAAGGCGCTTCTAAATGTGGTGAGAATCAAGAAATCGGATGTGCAAAATAACCCGGGGGTACTGTGACTTGATTCCCAAAAATGTAACCTGCATGTCGAATCGGTAGTAGAGCAAGGAAATTCAATGCTGGCATTTACTTCAAGAAATATACAGAAAACAGGGATGTAATGTTGAAGTTATTAAAGGCGCTCGTAAGGCCGCATTTAGCAAGGAAAAGGAATAGTGAGTACTTCATTGTCACATAGGCACGGTGAGATTATTTGCTTGAATACGCAATGTATACAAACAGCAGCCACCAACGGCGCTGACAAAGTTACAAAGAACGCCGGATCCCCTTCCTCCCCCTGCATTTACCATCGTTTGTACCATATCCTTCTAAGTATTTCAAATCATACGATCATCAGATCGTGTGTTAGGAGCAGAATTAGGCCATTCGGCCCATTGTTCCTACTTCGCCAATCAATCGTGGATGACTCTCTAGCCTTTCCCCATTCTCCTGCCTTCTCCCCACAACCTCTGACATCCGTACTAATGAAGAATCTATCTCTGCCATAAATATATCGACTGACTTTGCCTTCACAACGTTCTCTGGGAAAGAATTCCACAGGTGCACCACCCTGTATCCATGTACCATTGTAAATGTCCCTTGATTGTTGTTATTGTACCTGCCTCAAATATCTCCCCTGGTATTTGTTTTATCATGTATATGTCATCATGTGCGAAACATATGTCACTCATTTACAATGGCTACGGAAGCAAAAGATCATTTCTGAGAAGTCAATGCACAGAAAGGCGAAATCATGCTTGACTAATCTTACGGATTTTATTGAGGATGTAACAAGTAGAATGGATTAGGAGATGTGCAGTATGTTGACTTTCAAAAATCATTTGACAAGTTCCCACATAAGAGTTTTGTATGCAAAACTAGAGCAGATGATATTGGGTGTGGGGTATTGAAATGGATATAGAGCATGTTTGTAGACAGGAAGCAGAGAGTAGGAATTAACGGGTCCTTACCAGAATGTTTGGCAGTGAATCGTGTGGTGCCGCAAGGATCAGTGCTGTGACCCCAGGTATCTACAATATATATTACCGATTTAGATGAACGTATTAAATGTAGCATATCCACGTTTGCGGATGACATAAAGCTGGGTGACTTGGATAGGTTCGGTGAGTGGGCTGAAGCATGGCAGGTGGAGTATAACGTGGTTAAATGGGAGGTTATCCAGTTTGGTGATAAGAACAAGAAAGCAGAACATTATCTGAATTATGACAGAATAGGAAAAGGGGAGGCGCTACGAGACCTGGCTGTCTTAGTACATCAGTCACTGAAAGTAAACATGCAGATTGGGCAAGCAGTGAAGAAAGCAAATGGCATGTTTACCTTCATAGCGAGAGGAGTTGGGTATAAGAGAAAGGATGTCCTACTGCATTTGTATAGGGTCCTGGTGGGACCACACCTGGAGTATTGTGTGCAGTTTTATTCTCCTAATTTGAGGAAGGACATTCTAGCCATTGAGAGAGTGTGGCGTATGTTCACGAGGTTAATTCCCGGGAAAGTGGGACAACATATGGTGAAATCATAGGTCGATTGTGCGTATATTCACTGGAATTTCGAAGGATGAGAGGTGATCTTACAGAAACATATACAATTCTGAAATGATTGGAGGGGTGAGATGCAGGAGAAATGTCCCTGATGTTACAGGAGCCTAGAACCAGGGGTCACAGTTTAAGAATAAGGGGTAGGCCATTTAGGACTGGAACGAGGAACAGTTGTTCACCCAGAGAGTTGTGAATCCGTGCAATTAACTGTCGCAGAAGGGAGTGGAGGCCAGTGCACTGGATGTTTTCAATAGAGAGTTAGATACAGTTCTTTGGGTTAACGGAATCAAGGGAAATGGGGAAAAAAGTAAGAACGCGGTACTGATTTGGGATGGTCAGACACGATCATATTGAATGGCGGAGCTGGCTCGAAGGGCCGAATGGACTCCTGCTACGCCTATTGTCTATGTTACTATGTTTCATAGTTTATACCTCTCCATTCCTTCCATATCCACGTGCCTATCCAAAAAATCTTAAATGCCACAATGGCGTCCACACCCATCAGCATCCACAGTAGCTGTTTCCAGGCAACCATCAAACATTTCCCATGGCCACCTCCTTCTAATTTTGCTCCTCTCAGCTATAAACTATGCATCTAGTTTTTGAAATGCCCACCCTCAGAATCAACACAATTCTTACGGTTAAACTTATTAATGCTTGCCCATGTTTTATATATTTTCATCATTTTCCTCTCAGCCCCCAGCGAAAACATTCCATGAATGTTCAACCGTTGGACAAATTCAAACTATCTGTTATCGAACTGGCCCATGGGTAGTACCGTCTAATCCAGGGAGCACGCGTGTCAACCTTGTCTTCACTCACTATAAACATTTCCATCCTTCCACTAACGGGGCTACATCAATTGCACAAAACATCCACAAGCAGCCTAACCATAACACTGCAAACGTGCAAAATAATCTCCTGCCTTCTCCCATAACAATTGATACCTTTAAATTATTGCTGCAGTATTTAAGTAATCGCATTGCCTGCCTACACCTTCAAAAGGTTTGATGCAAGTTTAGAATAGCATGTTTCTATTCACCGTTACTGTTACCGCATCCTCTTTCAGAAAACTTTAATCATCTTCCAGCACTTCCGAATAGATAGACCCTTAAGTCAGGCCTATCACTTCTCCTTATTCATTAAATGGAGAATGTTGTCTCCACTTTGGCCATAGCTGATTGGCGAAATATGCATTGCAGGTATTATGTTTAACTTTGGGACCATTTGCTGTCTATAGTTTGAATTCGATCAGTTTCTCCATTTATATCAGAGTAAGAAGAAAAAAACAAATGCTTTGAAATCTCCTCTTTGAAACCCCCTCCGACGATTCTAGTGTAATCGATGGGATCCGATTTGCATGAACTGCGATTTGCAGATTTCGTGACACAAGAGAACCTATATTCGAGTGTTAAACATTTGCATTCTAGGAGACTGTATGTATAGCTGCTCATTTGCATTTTACAAGCACACCTTGCGATTACATCAAACCTATGTTCCCAAAAGAAACACGAATTCAAATTCATTAATTCAAAAACATGGGCATTCATTTTGAAACATTTGTGAATACATTGAAACCTGCTCAAAGAACTGAAACAGATTTTCAGGCGAATTATCCGTTTGACAACACCACGCTGAAAACGTCATACGGTCATAGGTGATAGGAGTATAATTAGGCAATTCGACCCATCAGGTTTACGTCGCCTTTCAATCATGGCTGATCTATCTCTCACTCCTAACCCCATACTTCCCCAAAAACATTGAAACACGTAATCATAAATAATCTATCTATCTAACCTTACAATATATAATCATAGAAACATAGAAACATAGAAAATAGGTGCAGGAGTAGGCCATTCTGCCCTTCGAGCCTGCACCGCCATTCAATATGATCATGGCTGATCATCCAACTCAGTTTCCTGTACCTGCCTTCTCTCCATACCCCCTGATCCCTTTAGTCACAAGGGCCACATCTAACTCCCTCTTAAATATAGTCAATGAACTGGCCTCAACTAGGTTCTGTGGCAGGGAGTTCCAGAGATTCACCACTCTCAGTGTGAAAAATGTTTTTCTCATCTCGGTCCTAAACCATATAACAATATAACATATAACCATATAACAATTACAGCTCGGAATCAGGCCATCTCGGCCCTACAAGTCCATGACGAACAACTTTTTTCCCTTAGTCCCACCTGCCTGCACTCATACCATAACCCTCCATTCCCTTCTCATCCATATGCCTATCCAATTTATTTTTAAATGATACCAACGAACCTGCCTCCACCACTTCCACTGGAAGGTCATTCCACACCGCTACCACTCTCTGAGTAAAGAAGTTTCCCCTCATGTTACCCCTAAACTTCTGTCCCTTAATTCTGAAGTCATGTCCTCTTGTTTGAATCTTCCCTATTCTCAAAGGGAAAAGCTGATCCACATCAACTCTGTCTATCCCTCTCATCATTTTAAAGACCTATATCAAGTCCCCCCTTAACCTTCTGCGCTCCAGAGAATAAAGACCTAACGTATTCAACCTTTCTCTGTAACTTAGTTGTTGAAACCCAGGCAACATTCTAGTAAATCTCCTAAACGATTTCCCCTCTATCCTCAAACTGTGACCCCTTGTCCTGGACTTCCCCAACATCGGGAACAAGCTTCCTGCACCTAGCCTGACAAAACCCTTAAGAATGTTGTAAGTTTCTGTAAGATCCCCCCTCAATCTTCTAAATTCTAGCGAGTTCAAGCCGAGTCTATCCAGTCTTTCTTCATATGAAAGTCCTGACCGCCCAGGAATCAGTCTGGTGAATCTTCTCTGTACTCCCTCTATGGCAATAATGTCTTTCCTCAGATTTGGAGACGAATACTGTATGCAATACTCCAGTGTGGCCAAACCACAGACCCTGTACATAGAAACATAGAAACATAGAAAATAGGTGCAGGAGTAGGCCATTCGGCCCTTCGAGCCTGCACCGACATTCAATATGACCATGGCTGATCATCCAACTCAGTATCCTGTTCCTGCCTTCTCTCTATACCCCCTGATCCCTTTAGCCACAAGGGCCACATCTAACTCCCACTGCAGTAACTGCAGTAGAATCTCTCTACTCTGATACTCAAATCCTTTTGCTATGATTGCCAACATACCATTCGCTTTTTTCACTGCCTGCTGCACCCGCATGCCTACTTTCAATGCCTGGTGTACCAGGTCTCGTTGCATCTCATCTTTTCCTAATCGGCCACCATTCAGATAATAGTCTACTTTCCTGTTTTGCCACCAAAGTGGATAACCTCACATTTATCCACATTATACTGCATCTGCTATGCATTTTCCCACTCACCCATCCTATCCAAATCACCTTGCACCCTCCTAGCATCCTCCTCACAGCTAACACTGCACCCCAGCTTCGTGTCATCCGCAATCTTGTAGATGTTGCATTCCATTCCCTCCTCCAAATCATTAATATATATTGTAAATAGCTGGGGTCCTAGCACTGAGCCTTGCGGTAGCCCACTGGTCACTGCCTGCCATTCTGCAAATGACACGTTTACTCCTACTCTTTGCATGGCCTCCACAGCCTTCTGTGGCATATAATTCCACATATTCAATCCTACTACTAAAGAAATCCCCCCCCCCACTCATCTCCATCCGAAAACAACGTCCTTTAATTCTGAGGCTATGCCTATAGTCTTACGCTCTCCCACCAGGGGAAACATCCTTTCCACATCCACTTTATCTATGCCTTTCATTATTCTGTAAGTTTCAATGAGGTCCCCCCCTCATTGAACTCCGTGGGTAGAGGCCCAGTGCTGTCAATGTGATGTACCTTCTTTACCACTAATCTATCTACTTGATTGTTTTCTTTATCGGGTGCTATGGATGCGGATACGACATCCCCTGTGTATCAATGCTGTTAAGGGTCTGTCCATTATCTGCACATGTTCACCTTACATTCGATGCTCCTCGAATTAAACTTCATTTGCCAATTTCTGAACTGATCTAAACCGCTCGACGTACTTTGACAAATGTCCGTGCTAACCGCAATCCCAGTAATTGAATCATCTTGATATAGAGTGATACAACTTTGAAACAGACCCTTCGGCCCAACTTGCACACACCCGCCGATATGTCCAAGCTACGTTAGTCCTACCTGCCCGCGCTTGGCTCGTATCCCTCCAAACATCTCCTACTCATGCTCCTGTCTAACTGTTTCTTCAACGTTGAGATAGTTCCTGCCTCAACTACCACAACTACCTCCTCTGGCAATCATATTTAATCACATCGGATGGCGGAATCTACAGGCGGAATAGAATACATGTTCTACCGGTCAGCGAGCCGCTGCCATCTCAGCAGTGTTCGTATGGTTACACGGATGTTTCAGATGATACGCTATGGACTGATAGAGGGATTGTTGGTTTGAATGGTGTATATGCGTCGACTGACCGCGAGTTGGTCTCTGCACCGGCGAGGCACCGCTGGCGAAATCACCCATAATGTCAACAATGTTCTCACCCTTGGAATCTCCGGTGAAAAATACATTTACGAGACCAATACCAACTGAACCAACACTGTCGCCTGCAAGGAGCACTGATGAAGTGCTATATCGAACGCGTGCAGGACGGGTCTGCAAGCCTCTGCTAATACACAAAGACTGTGCCTACAGAATAGGCTGTTCCTGGAATTTTAATTAACGATAACTGTCATTACTCATTTGGCATCCTCCACCGCTTCGCTGTAGATGATAGTTAACCTCATACCCATATATATCATATATTATATTCACCTATAATATGTCATAGAAACATAGAAACATAGAAAATATGTGCACGAGGTGGCCATTCGGCCGTTCGAGCCAGTACCGACATTCATTGTGATTATGGCTGATCGGCCCCTATCAATAACCCGTGCCTGCTTTCTCCCCATATCCCTTAACTCCACTAGCCCCAAGAGGGCTATCTAACACTCTGTTAAATCCATCCATTGATTTGGCCTCCACTGCTCACTGTGACAGGGAATTCCATAAATTCACAACTCCCTGGGGGAAAAACAAAATCTCACCACAGTCTTAAAAGACTTCCCCTTTATTCTAAGACTGTGGTCCCTGGTTCTGGACGCCCATCATTGGGAACATTTTTCCTGCATCTCGCTTGCCCAGTCCTTTTGTAATTTTATATCTTTCCATAAGATCCCCCCTCGTCTTTCTAAACTCCAGTGAATACAAGCCTCGTCTTTTCAATCATTCCTCATTTGACAGCCCCGCCATCCCAGTGATAAATCTCGTGAACCTACGCTGCACTGCCACAATCGCAAGGATGCCCTTGCATTATTTTTAGTTTGCCTATCGCCAAAAGATTAAAAGGGAAAATGTAGATCAACCACTTTAAGCTGATAAGTTCCATGTCTGGTTTTAGTTTTTTGCACCGGACACGGATCCAGTCCGGATCTTCACAATAACATCCAGTGTGTCGGTGCATCCATTGCTCAGAATGTGGTTTGAACTTACAACAGCGGAATGTGTTTGTTCTATGTGTTCTGTTAATAAATAACTTATCAATAACGTTGAACATCTCAGTGATCTTGCTTCATAAATCAACTTGTTCCATACATCCACCGCCCTTTGTGTGAAAACGTTACCCGCAGATTACTTCCAAATAATTTCCCCTTAACTTTCAACCTGTCCTTTGGTCCTCCATTCACCTACTCTGGGCAAGAGACTCTGTACGTCTACTCTATCTACTCCACTCGTGATTTTATACAAATTCCAGCGAAAGCATTACATGATTGTCCAAACTTTGGACAAATTCAAAATATCTTTGGCACTTCCTATGGCCTGTAATGTCTAATCCAGGGAGCAAGCAAGTCAACCTTGCCTTCACTTACTATAAACATCCACATCCTTCCTCTAATTGCACATAACATCCAAAAGCCGCCAAACCATAACCTTGCAAAGGTATAAAATAACCTCTTCCTTTCCCCCCATAACAATTGGTACCCTTAAATTATTGTCGCAGTATTTAAGTAATCGCATTGCCTGCCTACACCTTCTCAACGTTTGATGTAAGTTTAGAATAACAAGTTTCCATTCACCGTTATTGTTACCGCATCCTCTTTCAGAAAACGTTAATCCTTTTCCAGCACATCCGAATAGATAGTCCCTTGAGTCAGGCCTGTAACTTCTCTTTATTTATTAAATGGAGAATATTGTCTCCACTTTTACCAAAGCTGATTGGTGAAGTTTGCATTGCAGGTATTATGTTTAACTTTGGGATAATTTACTGTCGATAGTTTAAATTCGTTCAGTTTATCCATTTATATCAGATGAAGAAAAAACAATTCTTTGAAATCCCCTCCGAATATTCTAGTGTAATCGATGGGCACCGCTTTGCATGAACTGCGATTTGCATTTTTCCAGACACATGAGAACCTTTATTCGAGTGTTAAATATTTGCAGCCTAGGAGACTGTATGTATTGCTGCTCATTTGCATTTTGCAAGCAAACCTTGAGATTACATCAAACCAAAGTTTCCAAAAGAAACACGAATTCAAATTCACTAATTCAAAAACATGAGCATTCGATTTGAAACATTTGTAAATACATAGAAACCTGCTCAAAGAACTGAAACAGATTTTCAGGAAAATTCTCCGCTTGAGAACACACGCTGAAAACGTCATGGGGTCATAGGTGATTGGAGCATAATTAGGGCCTAAGGCCAACCAGGTTCACTCCGCCTTGCAATCATGGCTGATCTATCTCTCCCTCCTAACCCCAAATTGATACCTTCTCCACAATATCACTGATACCCGTAATAATCAATAATCTATCTATCTAATCTAAAAATATCACAAATAAAATTGCACAGATTCAATACCCTCTGACTAAAGAAATACCCCCTCATCTCTTTCCTAAAAGAACGTCCTTTAATTCTGAGGCTATGCCCTCTAGTCCTACGCTCTCCCACTAGTGGAAACATCCTTTCCACATCCACTTTATCTATGCCTTTCATTATTCTGTAAGTTTCAATAAGGTCCCCCCTCACCTCTAAGCTCCAGCGAGTAGAGGCACAGTGCTGTTAATATTATGTAACTTCCTTATCACTCATCTATGTACTTGATTGTTTTCTTTACCGGGTGCTATGGATGCGGATACGACACCCCCCTGTGTATCAATGCTGTTAATGCTCTGTCCATTATCTGCACACGTTCACCTTACGATGGCCCTCGAATTAAACTTCATCTGCCAATCTCTGAAACTGATCTATATCGCGCGACGTACTTTGACAAATGTGACCGCGCAGACCATGATTCCAGAAATGGAGTCATCTTATCATAGAGTGATACAACGTAGAAATAGGCCCTTCAGCCCAACTTCCCACACCCGCCGACATATCCCAGCTATTCTAGTCCCACCTGCCCGCGTTTGGCCCATATCCCTCCAAACCTATCCTACTCATGTTCCTGTCTAACTGTTTCTTAAACATTGAGATAGTTCCTGCCTTAACTACCACAACTACCTCATCAGGCAGCTCTTTCATGCATCCAACATCATTTATGTGAAAACATTAAGGCCTCAGATTAATATGAATTATTTTCACCTTCACCTTAATCCCATATCTTCTGGTCCTCCATTCACCTACTCTGGGCAAGTGACTATGCATCTACCCGATCTACCCCTCTCATGATATTAAACACCTCGATTAGATCACGCCTCATCCTCCTCCTCTGCAAGGAATAAAGTCCTATCCTACTCAACTTCTCACGATACCTCAGACGCTCTGCCGCAGCCAAAATTCTTGTAAATCTTATCTTTGCCCTTACCAGCTTCGCAGCCAACTATGGAAAGGTCCACAGCCCCACGACGTCTTACACAACTGCGACATGACCTCCCACCTTCTATACTCAATACTCTGCCATATGCAGGCCAATTGACAAACGCTTTTTTTAAACCACCCTATCTACTTATCTATCTAGTGCTTGGAAAACGAGAAGGGTAAGTGACTGCGTTTTCGCCGTTGAACATTTTTGGACCAGCGACCAAAGTTCTATTAGCTTTACGATAGTTTCGTTAGCGAGATCGTTAACTGTAGAGTTTACATCCGCGTTCGGTTGAAGCCAATTTTGGTATTATTAGAAAGGTCATTGCTCAAGTTGATTGGAGTACATTGTTGGAGGACAAACGAACATCCGGCAAGCTGACTGCTTAACAAAAGGTGCAATGATAAGAGTTCCGGCAATGCATGTTGCAGTTAGAGTGAAGAGCAATGCTGGGGGGAGGAGGCGGTGGGGGTGGGGGGGGGGGGGGGGGGGGGGGGGGTAAGGAAGCTTGAATGGCCAAAGTAGCGGAAAACTGGACTGTAAAAAGAGGAAGACATGTGCTAGGAGTATCCTTGCGAGAGTTCCGGGAAATGAGAAGCACGCCTAGGAAGGATATCAAGAAGGAAAAGCGGTGCAAGAGAGTGCTCGGCAGTAATAATGAATATAAATGTATGAAATACTGTATTGTCACATGTAACAAGGCAAAGTTAAAAGATTTGCTTGCGTATTCAAGGTACACAAATAGCGGCCTCCTTCGACGCTGACAATAACCATATAACCATATAACAATTACAGCACGGACACAGGCCATCTCGGCCCTACAAGTCCGTGCCGAACATCTATTTTCCCTTAGTCCCACCTGCCTGCACTCATACCATAACCCTCCATTCCCTTCTCATCCATATGCCTATCCAATTTATTTTTAAATGATACCAACGAACCTGCCTCCACCACTTCCACTGGAAGCTCATTCCACACCGCTACCACTCTCTGAGTAAAGAATTTCCCCCTCATGTTTTGTCTGTCTCCCTACCTGCTTCCACTACCTGCAATCCCGGGCAACCACCTGCAACCTCCGGGAACCGCACGGAAACCTTGGGTGGGGCGCAAAGTCTCCAGAGGTTTCCGTTCAGGTTTCCTAAGCGGGTCAAGGGCATTAGGGTAATGCGCTCCAAGCAATACAGTCCTAGCCTGCCAACCTAAAACACGCGTCCTCATGTCCTCGTAACCTCCTAGCAAACGGGATGATTTGCTGGATAAAGTGCGTTATCCTGTGAAGAGAATCGAACTGCTGGATGTACTAAAGCTGGATTTCCAGTAGGGACATAATGTGGTGGCATTTCAAATGATACATCGGAATATAAAGGATCATGGTTAAGAAATAAAAATACTTGGCTGAAACATTGGGTCCATAACGGAACAAAGATAATTGTATTTTACAAATGACAACCTGTCCATTAGGCGTTGGCAATGGTCCACATTCTATCAAATCAATTTGTTGACAAACACGTGACCACTGCAAGCTTGCATTCAAACTAATGAGCGTTGCCATGTCAAACGGAATATATCATGTCAACAAATATGCTGAATATTATGATCCGAATGGACGGAGTTCAACGCAACTTGATCCCAGCGTCATAATCAAGAGTCTCCCGAACAAGATCAACATCCGAGCCAACGAATTAATATAACTGCAGCAGGGATTTTTGCGCTATTTTGTGCTATACACGGACCCTTTGTCTTGCTTTACTCAGATGGGCATAGACATAAAATAAAACAGCACGTAAATCAGTGGTGAGTGTAACGAATGTCGGGTTATTGAATGCCTTACCATTGCACACCGTGAAACTATCTGAGGAAACACAAAATACTTCAAAAATTCAGAAGCACCTACGGCATTGTTTTTATTCCCATGGTTACTTGTCGAGTTGAAATAAGTCATCATTGACCAATATTCCTTTACCCTTTCATCTTTGCCTATCCCCATAGTTAAGTTTAACCTTACGATTCTTGTTGTTGTCAAGATCTCCCTCCCATATCTTTAACAAATAGATACAATAGATGTAATTATACCCGTGGGCAGATTTGACGGGGTCTTCTTATTAACAAAAGGCGCTAATTTTCGGAAACTGGCCTGCAGTGACAAAGAGCAGTTGTAATCTCAAGGTTGCAACCGATAAGCAGGTGGACAGAACTGCAAACGACTATCCCGCCTCAATAAATAAAGTAGCCGTTTTTCAGCAGAGTGCATTAGTTTTAGCATTCCTGCGAAGGTTAAATATATTGATAGAGCCAGCATGTTGCATAAATATTTCCATAAATGCCACGTGCCTTTTCATGCCATTTTTTATGATTTCACTAGGATAATGCCTTTTTCATGATCGAGTGCCTAAATCAGTATTTTTTGTTGTTTTGCTAAAAGGTCGTGCTATTTTCTCTAGTTGTACAGTGATTACAATGACATGTCTATGTTAACACGTTAAATTAATGTTATTATTAACCTGTCCACATAATATAACTTACAAGAAAATATCCACCACCGGGGTGAAACCGGGCGCTGCTGCCCGCTGATTCAGACTTTTCCGAGATCTATTTAAGAAAGAACTGCAGATAGACATAATATGCTGGAGAAACTCAGCGGGCGAGGCAGCATCTATGGAGAGAAGGAACAGGCGACGTTTCGGGCCGAGACCCTTCTTCAGACTGATGTGGGGGGGGCGAAAAAGAAAGGAAGAGGCAGAGACAGTAGGACTAGAAGGAGCGCTCGGAATGGGGGCGGGGGATGGAGGAGGAAGAAGACAAGGGCTATCTAAAACGTTTGCCTGCATATGTCAGTGTTTTAAAGCCTAAACATCCTGGCTCTATTGATCATCTATCTACTACCGTCCTAACACCCCATGACGGAAAGTCTATCCAGTCTTTCTTCATAAGACATTCCTGACATCCCAGGAATCAGTCTGGTGAACCTTCTCTGCACTCCCTCTATGGAAATAATGTCCTTCCTCAGATTTGGAGACCAAAATTGTACGCAATACTACAGGTGTGGTCACACCAAGACCCTGTACAACTGCAGTAGAACCTCCCTGCTCCTATACTCAAATCCTTTTGCTATGAAAGCTAACATACCATTCGCTTTCTTCACTGCCTGCTGCACCTGCATGCCTACTTTCAATGACTGGTGTACCATGACACCCATGTCTCGCTGCATCTCCCCTTTTCCTAGTCGGCCACCATTTAGATAATAATAATAATCTTAAATGTTTCAAAAACAAACCCTTTCATCCTTCTGAACTCCAGTGTATACAAGCCCAGCCGCTCCATTTTCGCTGCGCATGATAGTCCCGCCATACCGGGAATTAACTTTGTAAACCTACGTTCCGTCCCTCAATAGCAAGAATGTCCTTCCTCAAACGGCTGGAGGAATTCGGCAGATTGAGCAGCATAACCGAGGAAATGGAATTGTTGATATTTTGAGTCGATGCTCTGCTTCACAAATGAGAGTGGAGAGGGCAGATCGCTGGATACTGGTGACTCCCTAAAGACTATTCCATTGACTGCTGCAAGATCCTGCTTTGATACATATTCTACCAGCCATATATTCTGAAGCTTGTGTAGCTAGAAGTTACCAAATACCGTATGCTGATAAGGGCGCTAAATTGGACGAGTCAACATACTTTTTGCGTCCTACTTTCTCGTCATCTGGTAATTGATGTGTTTAGGCCTTTCTAGAGATGCGACTGACTAGGTGGTCTTTAAGAAATAGCAATGCAATAGCACGATCCAGGTGGGCGATAAGAGTTGTAGAACACGAACCAAGTGTGTTTAATGGTGCTATGCACGGGCAACGGAACAATTAAATGATCCCTTGCTGCAGCCTAACGGGTCGGTTAACGCAAACACGAAAATATAAATATAAACAGCATGTCGTAACCCCTGTCACCGGTACTAATCAGTAATTTATCTATCTCTGCCTTAAAACACATTATTTGAGTATTTTTGTCATTAACATTTCCGCACTGAAATATACCAACTGTCTAATCGGTGTTAAAATCTTCAGCGAAACACAAAGTGCTGGGGGAAGTCTATGGGCAAGGTAGCATCCGCGGAGAAACATGAGGGGGGGACCTCATTGAAACATGCAGAATAGTGAAAGGCTTGTAGAGGGTCGATGTGGAAAGGACGTTTCCACTATTGTGGCAGTCTAGGAATAGAGGTCATCCCTTATTGACATGGGAAAAAACATGCCAATAAGGGGTGAATCGTTTGATTAAAAAATCCGGCTCAGCGAGTTATCGAACACATTGTGTCCAAGCCGCGCGTGAAACATAGAAACATAGAAACATAGAAATTAGGTGCAGGAGTAGGCCATTCGACCCTTCGAGCCTGCACCGCCATTCAATATGATCATGGCTGATCATCCAACTCAGTATCCCGTACCTGCCTTCTCACCATACCCTCTGATCCCCTTAGCCACAAGGGCCACATCTAACTCCCTCTTAAATATAGCCAATTAACTGGCCTCGACTACCCTCTGTGGCAGAGAGTTCCAGAGATTCACCACTCTCTGCGTGAAAAAAATTCTTCTCATCTCGGTTTTAAAGGATTTCCCCCTTATCCTTAAGCTGTGACCCCTTGTCCTGGACTTCCCCAACATCGGGAGCAATCTTCCTGCATCTAGCCTGTCCAACCGCTTAAGAATTTTATAAGTTTCTATAAGATCCCCTCTCAATCTCCTAAATTCTAGAGAGTATAAACCAAGTATATCCAGTCTTTCTTCATAAGACAGTCCTGACATCACAGGAATCAGTCTGGTGAACCTTCTCTGCACTCCCTCTATGGCAATAATGTCCTTCCTCAGATTTGGAGACCAAAACTGTACGCAATACTCAAGGTGTGGTCTCACCAAGACCCTGTACAACTGCAGTAGAACCTCCCTGCTCCTATACTCAAATCATTTTGCTATGAAAGCTAACATACCATTCGCTTTCTTCACTGCCTGCTGCACCTGCATGCCTACTTTCAATGACTGGTGTACCATGACACCCAGGTCTCGCTGCATCTCCCCTTTTCCTAGTCGGCCACCATTTAGATAATAGTCTGCTTTCCTGTTTTTGCCACCAAAATGGATAACCTCACATTTATCCACATTATACTGCATCTGCCAAACATTTGCCCACTCACCCAGCCTATCCAAGTCACCTTGCAGTCTCCTAGCATCCTCCTCACAGCTAACACTGCCCCCCAGCTTAGTGTCATCCGCAAACTTGGAGATATTGCCTTCAATTCCCTCATCCAGATCATTAATATATATTGTAAATAGCTGGGGTCCCAGCACTGAGCCTTGCGGTACCCCACTAGTCACTGCCTGCCATTGTGAAAAGGACCCGTTTACTCCTACTCTTTGCTTCCTGTTTGCCAGCCAGTTCTCTATCCACATCAATACTGAACCCCCAATGCCGTGTGCTTTAAGTTTGTATACTAATCTCTTATGTGGGACCTTGTCGAAAGCCTTCTGGAAGTCCAGATACACCACATCCACTGGTTCTCCCCTATCCACGCTACTAGTTACATCCTCGAAAAATTCTATAAGATTCGTCAGACATGATTTACCTTTTGTAAATCCATGCTGACTTTGTCCAATGATTTCACCAGTTTCCAAATGTGCTGCTATCCCATCTTTAATAACTGACTCTAGCAGTTTCCCCACTACCGATGTTAGACTAACTGGTCTGTAATTCCCCGTTTTCTCTCTCCCACCCTTCTTAAAAAGTGGGGTTACGTTTGCTACCCGCCAATCCTCAGGAACTACTCCAGAATCTATAGAGTTTTGAAAGATTGTTACTAATGCATCCACTATTTCTGGAGCTACTTCCTTAAGTACTCTGGGATGCAGCCTATCTGGCCCTGGGGATTTATCGGCCTTTAATCCATTCAATTTACCCAACACCACTTCCCGGCTAACCTGGATTTCACTCAATTCCTCCAATTCCTTTGACCCGCGGTCCCCTGCTATTTCCGCCAGATTATTTATGTCTTCCTTAGTGAAGACGGAACCAAAGTAGTTATTCAATTGGTCCGCCATATCCTTGTCCCCATGATCAACTCACCTGTTTCTGACTGCAAGGGACCTACATTTGTTTTAACTAATCTCTTTCTTTTCACATATCTATAAAAACATTTGCAGTCAGTTTTTATGTTCCCTGCCAGTTTTCCTTCATAATCTACTTTTCCTTTCCTAATTAAGCCCTTTGTCCTCCTCTGCTGGTCTCTGAATTTCACCCAGTCCTCTGGTATGCTGCTTTTTCTGGCTAATTTGTACGCATCATCCTTCGCTTTGATACTATCCCTGATTTCCCTTGTTATCCACGGATGTACTACCTTCCCTGATTTATTCTTTTGCCAAACTGGGATGAACAATTTGTGTAGTTCATCCATGCAGTCTTTAAATGTCTTCCATTGCATATCCACCGTCAACCCTTTTAGAATTAATTGCCAGTCAATCTTGGCCAATTCACGTCTCATACCATCAAAGTTGCCTTTCTTTAAGTTCTGAACCATTGTTTCTGAATTAACAATGTCACTCTCCATCCTAATGAAGAACTCAACCATATTATGGTCACTCTTGCCCAAGGCGGCACGTACAACAAGACTGCTAACTAACCCTTCCTCATTACTCAATGCCCAGTCTAAAATAGCCTGCTCTCTCGTTGGTTCCTCTACATGTTGATTTAAATAACTATGCAGCATACATTCCAATAAATCCTCTTCCTCAGCACCCCTGCCAATTTGATTCACCCAATCTATATGTAGATTGAAGTCACCCATTATAACGGTTTTGCCTTTGTCGCACGCATTTCTAATTTCCTGTTTGATACCATCTCCAACTTCACTACTACAGTTAGGTGGCCTGTACACAACACCCACCAGCGTTTTCTGCCCCTTAGTGTTTCGCAGCTCTACCATACCGATCCCACATCCTCCAAATTAATGTCCTTCCTTTCCATTGCGTTAATATCCTCTCTAATCAGCAACGCTACCCCGCCTCCTTTTCCTTTCTCTCTATCCCTCCTGAATATCGAATATCTCTGGATGTTCAGCTCCCAGCCTTGGTCACCCTGGAGCCATGTCTCCGTGATCCCAACTATATCATAGTCATTAATAGCTATCTGCACATTCAACTCATTCACCTTATTACGAATGCTCCTTGCATTGAGACACAAAGCCTTCAGGCTTGTTTTTACAACACTCTTACCCCTTATACAATTATGTTGAAAAGTGGCCCTTTTATGGCCGACTCAATTGACCGAAGGGCCTTTTTTCAACGCTGTATCTCTAAAATCAATTAAATTAGAAGGTGTGTGTAACGTGGCTTGCCGGGGCGTGGTTAATGCCATGAGGGGAATTTGATGTCGAAAATGCTGGGCATTATAAGATCATTGGGAGTGTTCCTGATATTGTTAACGTGAGAGTTTTCACCAGGGGGGGGTCGTTATGGGTAAAAAAGGCAACATAGATTTAGCAAGTACTTATATTAAAAGACGTAGCCGGCTGCTGTATAGATTAACAAAGGCGTTTGTACCAAAGATAGAAACAAAAAAATTGGAGTAATTCAGCTGGACGGGCAGCAGCTTTGGAGAGAAAGAATGGGAGACGTTTCATGTCGAGATCCTTCTTCAGACGAGACAGGGATGAAGGAAATGTGAGATATACACGTCGATGAAGAGAGATGAAGAACATGAAGGAAAGATATATTTAAAAAAGTAACGGCAATTAAGGAAACGAGCCATTGTTAGCTGTTTGTTCGGTGAAAACGAGAAGCTTGTGCGACTTTCGTGGGGGTGGGATAGATAGAGCAGGGATGCGAGACTTACTTGAAGTTAGATCAATCATTATTCATACCACTGGGCTGTAAGGTCCCCAAGCGAAATATGACATGCTGCTGCTCCAATTTGCGTTTAGCCTCACTCTGAAAATGGAGGAGAGCAACGACAGAAAGTTCAGTGGGGGAATTGGAAGGATAATTAAAGGGTTTCGCCACCGGCAATGTTCATCCGGCCTAAGCGAACGTGTTCAGCGGAACGATCGCCCAGTCTGCGTTTGATTTCAGCCAAGTAGTATGAATCACTAACTTCAAGTAGCCCCGGTATTCCCTCTCTCTCTCTCTCTACCCCTCCCTCACAAAAGTCGCACCAGCTTCTCGTTTTCACCCAACAAACAATGGCCAGTTTCCTTTCTCATCGTTACTTTTTTGCATATCTTTCATTCATTGTTCTTTATCTCTCAACATCATCCTCTATATCTCGTTTTTTCCCTATCCCTAAGTATTCTGAAGAAAGGTCTCGACCTGAAAGGTCACCCATTCCTTCTCTCCAGACATGCTGCTTGTCCCATTGAGTTACTCCAGCGTTTTCTGTCTATCTTTGGTGTAAACCAGCATCTGCAGTTATTTGATACATTTAGGGGTTTGTACATTACGCGTGAAAGAATGGTCTTCAGATCCGTGTTATGCAATCCTCCTAATAGTGAATGAACAAGAAATAAGATAGAGGTACAATCTGGAAAGTCGGACACAAGGAACTTCAGAGGCTTGTTTCAAACAAATGGTAGAGTTACTGGACAGGACCTAGAACATCTCTGAATAACAGGGAGACGTGACATCCATATAACCATATAACCATATAACAATTACATCACGGAAACAGTCCATCTCGGCCCTACAAGTCCGTGCCGAACAACGTTTTTCCCTTATTCCCACCTGCCTGCACTCATACCATAACCCTCCATTCCCTTCTCATCCTCGGACTCACAACAAAGGACGTCATCTATGTGACATCCATATAACCATATAACCATATAACAATTACATCACGGAAACAGTCCATCTCGGCCCTACAAGTCCGTGCCGAACAACGTTTTTCCCTTATTCCCACCTGCCTGCACTCATACCATAACCCTCCATTCCCTTCTCATCCTAATAATAATAATAATAATAATAATAATAATAATAATAATAATAATAATAATAATAATAATAATAATAATAATAATAATAATAATAATAATAATAATAATAATAATAATAATAATAATAATAATAATAATAATAATAATAATAATAATAATAATAAATACTTTATTGATCCCCTCAGGGAAATTCAGATGTCCAGAAGCCCCCAACCAACAACGCCACAGATTCAAAACGAACGCAGACAGAAAATACATAGAATACAATGTGGACACTACCTGAGAGCAATAAATACTTAAAAAGACCAATAATTAACAATTAAAAATTAAAAATTGCAAAATGCATCCCCCTACAGCCTAGAGGTCCGAATTATAAAATCAAATGGCTGCAGGGGTGAAGGTACTCCTGAACCGCTCCGTTCTACAGGGCAGGGAGAGGAGCCGGTTGTTGTTCCGAGTGCTCTTTTGACTCTCCAGAATTACATGAAGGGAATGCCCGGGGTTTTTCAGGATGACCTGCACCTTGTGCCTCATACGCCTCTCAAGCACATCCATCCCAGAGTCTACTCTCCCCTCCAGCACTGAGTTAGCTCGTTTAACCATTTTGACCAGCTTCGTGTTGTTTTTAGCACTAATGCTGTTGCCCCAGCAAACAACAGCGTAGAACATAACATGTGCAGCATATCCTTACACACATTGAAGGATTTGAGCCTTCTGAGGAAAAAGAGTCTGCTCTGGCCTTTTTTGTAGAGGGAGTCAGAGTTGACAGACCAGTCCAGTTTGTTGTCAAGGTGCACTCCAAGGTATTTATATGTCTGCACCACCTCAATGTCAGCCCCTGCAGCGTTGACCGGCTTAAGGGGGAGCTTGGACCTGCCAAAGTTAACCACCATCACTTTAGTCTTAGTTGTGTTCAGGATGGGACAGTTCTCTTCACTCCAGGCACAAAAGAAACTGGTCAAGTTCCTGTATTCCTCCTCCTGCCCGTTCCTTACACATGCCACAATCGCTGTATCATCCGAATATTTCTGTACGTGGCATGTGTCAGACGTATTGTTAAAGTCTGCTGTATACAGTGTGAAGAGGAACGGGGCCAGAGCCGTTCCCTGTGGGGCTCCAACATTGCACACCACTGTGCCAGAGACACTGTTCCCCAGCTTGACAAACTGTGGTCGACCCATCAGGTAGTCGTATATCCAGGAGATAAATGTGGAATCCACCCCCATCTTCTTAAGCTTGTCATTTAGAATCAGGGGTTGGATGGTGTTGAACGCACTTGAGAAGTCGAAGAACATAATCCTCACAGAGCCACCGGGTTTGTCCACATATGCCTATCCAATTTATTTTTAAATGATACCAACGAACCTGCCTCCACCACTTCCACTGGAAGCTCATTCCACACCGCTAACACACTCTGAGTAAAGAAGTTCCCCCTCATGTTACCCCTAAACTTCTGTCCCTTAATTCTGAAGTAATGTCCTCTTGTTTGAATCCTCCCTATTCTCAAAGGGAAAAGCTGATCCACATCAACTCTGTCTATCCCTCTCATCATTTTAAAGACCTCTATCAAGTCCCCCCTTAACCTTCTGCGCTCCAGAGAATAAAGACCTAACTTATTCAATCTTTCCCTGTAACTTAGTTGTTGAAACCCAGGCAACATTCTAGTAAATCTCCTCTGTACTCTCTCTATTTTGTTGACATCCTTCCTATAATTGGGCGACCAAAATTGTACACCATGCTCCAGATTTGGTCTCACCAATGCCTTGTACAATTTTAACATTACCTCCCAGCTTCTATACTCAATGCTCTGATTTATAAATGCTAGCATACCAAAAGCTTTCTTTACCACCCTATCTATATGAGATTCCATCTTCAAGGAACTATGCTCGGTTATTCCCAGATCCCTCTGTTCAACTGTATTCTTCAATTCCCTACCATTTACCATGTACGTCCTATTTTGATTTGTCCTGCCAAGGTGTAGCACCTCACATTTATCAGCATTAAACTCCATCTGCCATCTTTCAGCCCATTCTTCCAAATGGCTAAATCACTCTGTAGACTTTGGAAATCCTCTTCATTATCCACAACACCCCCTATCTTGGTATCATCTGCATACTTACTTATCCAATTTACCACACCTTCATCCAGATCATTGATGTACATGACAAACAACAAAGGACCCAACACCGATCCCTGAGGCACCCCACTAGTCACCTGCCTCCAACCCGTCAAACAACCATCCACCATTACCCTCTGGCTTTTCTCATTCAGCCACTGTTGAATCCATCTTGCTACTCCTGCATTTATACCCAGAAGTTGAACCTTCTTAACCAACCTTCCATGAGGAACCTTGTCAACGGCCTTACTAAAGTCCACATAGACAACATCCACTGCTTTACCCTCGTCAATTCCCCTAGTAACCAGAGCAAAGCTGCGATGTTACATTTTTAGAACGCTATTAGGTAAGGATGCTGCAGCGGTAGAAATGCTGCCTTACAGCGCTGGCAGCGCCGGAAACCCCGGTTCCATATCGTCTACGGATGTATCTCTATGCAGTTTGTACGTTCTCCGCGTGACCGCGTAGGTTTTCTCCGAGATAATCGGTTTCCTCCCATACTCCAAAGACATACAGATTTGCAGGCTCATTGGCTCGGTATAAAAGTAAACTGCCAATAGTGTGTGTAGGATGGTGTTAATGAGCGGGTCTCGCTGGTCGATGCGGCTGTGTGGGCCGAATGGCCTGTTTCCTTGCTGTATCTCTGTAAACGAAAGTAAGCTATGATTGAGAACAACTGCACAATTTGGTCAAGGTGAAGTAATTCTATGCGCGATATGGTTCAACCTGAACCGGTGGTCTCCTCCCGCACGACAGCAGCTTCGTAGAATTAATACATTTCTTGATGTATGAGAGGGGAGAATGAGCTGAGTGATAGATCAGCCATGATTGAAAGCGGAATAACTTCATGGGCAGAGTGGCTTAATTCTGCACCTATCACATGAACATATGATCTGATGGCATGTATTCAAATCCGTGGACTATATATGTTACAATTTTGGACAAAGTAACAAAAATGCAAGGAATTTAGTTATATTACGCATACCCGTTTCCTCCACTGAGAACGAGCTTCCGCGGCTCAGATGATCATAGTGTCAAACACTTCAGTTTTGGTTCTGCCATGAATCACATTTTAATCGCTGAAATCTAAACAATAAGGAAATGATTGAAATGCCAATGCGTCCGCTACTAAAGTTAGAAATAGATAGGGTGAAAATATGAGGAGTTTACCGGCTGAAATATTTGTCCTGGAACGGCCGTGCCTATCAAGAATGGGATTAATTTCAGATTTTCAGGATCAACGTTTCAAAGCAACTAAAGGCCCATCAGAACAATTATCTGAAAAATATGAACTATCCAGTCCATGCGGTCCAACTGACCTGTCCACATGCACACATTTCAGCTTCCCAAGCTCCTTCTCCTTAGTAATGGCGATTGCACTCACCTGAGCCCGCTGACACTCCTAAATTCCTGGCATATTATGAGTGGCTTCCACTGTGAAGAGTGACACACAAAAAACGTATGTAGTTGTTCCGCCATTTCTGTGATCGCCAAGACCGCAAGAAATTTCAGCGAATCGTGGACGTAGCACATACAATCACACACGCCAACCTCCCTTCTATTGACTCCATTTATACCTCACGTGCCTCGGC
Source organism: Amblyraja radiata (assembly GCF_010909765.2). Lineage (NCBI taxonomy): Eukaryota > Metazoa > Chordata > Chondrichthyes > Rajiformes > Rajidae > Amblyraja > Amblyraja radiata. The sequence continues at coordinate 66,742 of NW_022630098.1, forward strand.
AAGGCCAACAGCAAAATCAAGGATGAGTAGCAACCTGGCCAGTGCTTTTTCTCACTTCTCCCAACAGGCAAAAGCTATAGAGATGTGTGAAAACGCACAGCAGCGGATTCAGGGACAGTTTCTTCCTAGCTGTTATCAGGCAACTGGATCATCCTACCACAACCAGAGAGCTATTATGTACCTCTTTGGTGACCCTCAGAATATCCATGATCTGATCTTGCTGGCTTTACCTTGTACTAATTGGTGTTCCTTTATCATATACCTATACAGTGTAAATGCATCGATTGTTATCATGTGTTGTCTTTCCGCTGACTGGTAAACAGGCAACACAAGTTTTGCATTGTACCTTGTACACGTGACAATAAACTAAACTAAACTAAACTAAACTAAACTAAACTAAACTAAACTGATCAGCTTCATTTTCCAGTGGTCCGAATGTAGATGACAATTCTTCTGCTGAAAGGTCCCGCCCCGAAACGTCACCCATTCCTTGTCTCCAGAGATACTGCCTGTATCGCTGATTTACTCCAGCATTTTCTTCAGGACGCTTTTTACTTTGCTGACTAGCTTACATTCATATTTCTACCTTTCTCGCCTGATTACATTTTAGTTCTCCTCCGTTTAGTTTTGGACAACAGACAATAGACAATAGGTGCAGGATTAGGCCATTCGGCCCTTTCAGCCAGCGCCACCATGCAATATGATCTTGGCTGATCATCTCCAATCAGTATCCCGTTCTTGCCTTCTCCCCATATCCCCTGGCTACGCTATTTTTAAGAGCCCAGTCTAGCTCTCTCTTGAAAGCATACAGATAACATGCCTCCATCGCCCTCTGAGGCAGAGAATCCCACAGACTCACAACTGTCTGTGAGAAAAAGTGTTTCCTCGTCTCCGTTCTAAATGGCTTACTCCTTATTCTTAAACTGTGGCCCCTGGTTCTAGACTCCCTCAACATCGGGGACGTGCTTCCTGCCTCTATCGTGTCCAAGCCGTTAACAATCTTGTATGTTTCAATGAGATATCCTCTCATCCTTCTAAACTCCAGTGTGTACAAGCACAGCTGCTCCGTTCTCTCAGCCTATGAAAGTCCCACCGTCCCGGGAATTAACCTTGTAAACCTACGCTGCACTCCCTCAATAGCAAGAATGTCCTTCCTCAAATTAGAGGACCAAAACTGCACACAATACTCTAGGTGTGTTCTCACTAGGCTCTGTACAACTGCAGAAGGACTACTTTGCTCCAACATTCAATTCCTCGTGTTATAAAGGCCAACATGCCATTCGTTTTCTTCACTCCCTGATGTACCTGCATGCTTACTTTCATAGACTGATGTACAAGGACCCCCAGATCCCGTTGTACTTCCCCTTTTCCCAACTTGCCGCCATTTAGATAGTGATCAGCCTTCCTGTTTTTGCTACCAAAGTACATAACCTCACATTTAGCCGCATTAAAATTCATCTGGCATGCCGCATTAAACTTCATCTGCCCACTCCCCCAACTTGCCCAATTCATCCTGCATTATCATAGCATCCTCCTCACAGTTCACACTGCCACCCAGCTTTGTGTCATTGTCATCCGTGTGGCATCACAAGCTTCACAATGTAGACGAAGGAATTACATGTAACATTGCCAAATTTGCGGATGACACTAAACTGGGTGGCAGTGTGATCTGCAAGAAGGATGCTATGAGGCTGCAGGGTTACCTGGATCGGTTGAGTGGGTGGGCAGTTGCATGGAAGATGCAGTATAATGTGGATACATGTGAGAATAACCACTTTGGTGGCAAGAAGACGTCAGATAATTATCTGAATGGCCTCAGATTAGGAAAAAGGGCGGTGCAACGAGACCTGGGTATGCTTTTACATCAGTCACTGAAAGTAAGCATGCTGGTATAGAAGGCAGTGAGGAAGGCTAATGGCATTTTGGCCTTCATAGCGAGAAGATTTGGCTATTGGAGCAAGGAGGTCGTACTGCAGTTGTACAGGGCCCCACTGAGACCACACCTGGAGTATTGTGTGCAGTTTTGTTCTCCTAATTTCAGGAAGGACTTTCCTGATAATGGGGGAGTGCAGCGTAGGTTCACCGGGTTAATTCCCGGGATAGCGGAACTGGCATATGATAAAGTATTTTATCGACTTGGCTTATATTCACTGAAATTTGGAAGGATGAGAGGATATCTCAAATTTCAATGTACCTTAATTGGTACATGTGACAAAAACTGCCCTTGGCCTTGAAACCTTGATCTTATAGAAACTTAAAGTTCTTATGGGTTTGGACAGGCTGGCTGTAGGGAAAATATTCCCTATGTTGGGGGTCCGGAACCAGGATTCTCAGTTTAAGAATAAGGGGTAGGCCATATAGCAGTTAGATGAGGAAAAACGCATTCACTCAGAGAGTTGTGATTCTGTGGATTTAGTAGATCCAGTGGAGGCCAATTCACTGGATGTATTCAACAAAGATCGACGTCTCGTGGCGAACGGGATGACGGGACATGGGGGAGAAAGAAGAAACGGGGTACTAATTTTGGATCATCAAACACGATCATATTGAATGGCGGTGTTGGCTCGAAGGACCGAATGGCCTTCTCCTGCACCTGTTCTCTATGTTTCTAATCCTTGACATTTTCGCCATCTTTTACCATATTATACGCCTTCCCTTTTGCTTTTAGTCTGTCGCGCGTTCAATCCTGACTCCGGGTGCTGTCTGATGGGCGTTTGCACGTTCTCGCCTTGACCGCGTGGGGTTTCTATGACCTCTCGTCCTCGTTTCCCCTCCTCTGGAGAAGAGACTCTCTGCGTTTACCCAATCTAGTACTCTCATGATTTTATATAGCTCTATAAGGCCACACCTCATCCCCCTGCGCTACAAGGGATAGTCCCAGCCTTCTCAACCTCTTCCTAAAGCACAGACCCCCTATTGCTGGCAACATGCTCGTAAATATTCCCTGTGTCCTTTCCAACAATGCATCATGTTTCTTATAACATAATGTCTAGAACTGAATACAGTGCTAAAATGCGGCCTGACCAACGTCTTATACAAATGTAACATAACATCCCAACTCAATACTCGGACCTATAAAGGCGACTGTACCAAAAGCAATTTTCGATACCTTCATGTATACATGTCTTCAAGTGACTGAAGAGAAGATGCCGAGAGGTTATTTCTTCTGGATGGAATTCTAGACGTGGACAAATAATCTTCCGATATGTACTTGAGAACTTTGGGTTTGAATGAACAGAAATGTACTTGCATAGACTTTACGACATTGGATTGTTGTTTAGTTAAAGCCATAAATAATCAATATGACCCCAATACATTGTTGGATACTGATGTAACCATCAGGATTTGGAGCTGGATATTTTCAGGTAGGCCTGATGTTTCATTTATTACCAATCATTTGAATATTTGTTGATAGCGGACACGCCACGGCGTTCACGAGCTGCTCCCTGAACTTGGACTGAGTCACCACGTATATAAATGTGCTCGTGCAATAATTTATGTTGAGGAGCATAATCCCGACTACACCCAATGTGTACAGAGAATAGTTTTGCACGGATGGGACTGCACCGTAACAGAAATAATACAAAAAATGTACAACGTTCGTCAACCACAAGAGTATGAAGCTGCCAGATATGGAGAACAGCAGAACACTAGATCTTCTCCTGCTCTCTATTTCAGGATCAGTACAATCATCCCCCTTGTTGTGCCGCTTCAACGCCTTACGAACTTGACTAGCGACTAAAATGTGTCTAACAATCAGAGCATTGAGCAACAAGATGACAACAAACGGAATAAATGGTGTTAGCACTATGGCAAACCAGTCGAGTCCCTCCCACCCGGGATCAGTGAAGTAGCTCGGTTTTCTTACACAAAACCACGGCACGTGCCGCTCCATTAAAAAGTAGAACGGCACGTTCTTGAAGCAGATCAGACTGGCAGTGATCGACAACACCGTCGCCGCTGTGTTCTTGGTGCAGAATCTTGTGCTCAGCCTCCGCCAACAAATGGCCACAAAGCGATCGAAGGTGAACGCGACGATGAACCAGACGGAGCAGTCGGTGGCAGCGCGGACCAAGACATAGATAGTGCTGCACACAGGGGTAATGTTAAGAACACTCCAGGGGAAAAAATAGAACGCGATTTTCCTCAGAAGTACTTGGGCGATAATGTTCAGTAGATCCGCCGCTGCCATGGCCACCAGATAAAGGGTGGTGCAGGCGGAGAGACCGCACTTTCCCCGCGACAGGATCACAATTGCCACGAAATTCACTGTGGAAAGAGAAAGGAAAAGGAGGCGGGAGCTTAATAAATAACCATTCTACTTATTGAACGCACACGGGAATTCAGAAAGAATACCAAAATATTCCTGAATTGACCAAATATGTGGAGCCTCACTCTTATCCTCCATTCATTAGGGTTCTGTCTAATCTCTACCGCACGTGTCTCCAAGCCCACAATAACCCGGTCAGAGCGTCATAGAGCCATAGAGTGATACAGCGTGAAAAGAGACCATTCGGCCCAACATTTCCACACCAGCTGACATTTCGCTGCTGCACTAGTCCCACCTGCCGGCGTTTAGTCCATATCTCGGCAAATTTGACCTATCGATATACGTGCCTTATGCCCCTTTTCCACTTAGGAAATCCAAACGGAAACATCGGGAGAATTTGCGCCCCACCAAAGGTTTCCGTGCGGTTCCCGGAGGTTGCAAGTGGTTGCCGGAGGTTGCAAGTAGTGGAAGCAGGTAGGGAGACGGGCAAAAATCTCCGGGAACCGCACGGAACATTGGGTGGGGCGGAAAGTCTCCAGATATTTACGTTCACGTTTCCTAAGTGGGACAGGGGCATAACTGTTTCTTAAACGTTTGGATAGTCCCACCCTCAACCACCTCCCATAGCAGCGTGTCCCATCCACCCGCCACACTTTGTGTGAAAACTTTACCCTTCAGATTCCAATCTTATCCCCTTCATCTTGTGCCTATTTTCGGTTCCTTGATTCTTTTAATCCGGGCAAGAGACTGTGTGCATCTACCAATCTATTCTTCTCATAATTTCATACAACTGTATAATATCACCTTTCATCCTCCAGTGCTCCAAGGAATAGAGTCCCAGCCTATTCAACCGCTCCCTATTGCTCAGACCCTCCAGTCCTGGAAACATCCTCGCAAAGCAATCCTCGTAAACCCGGCATTTTGTTTAAATGATCGAACTCCTCTTTAAATGCTTCTAGTGCTCCAGCCGGGCAACTACCTGGAGCAACTAATCTCAGGGTTTCAATTCTATAGGCGAGAATCTTCCCTTCAGTTTTAAATACCCGACCGTCCACTTGCCCCCTTCGCACTGGATACGTCCATTGATGGGAGTGGTGGTGGTGGTGGTGGGGGGGGGGGGGGGTTGTACATATACCGCGTGTTCAAATAACATCTCCATCAGTCTTCCAAACTGGAAAGAATTTAGTTGTAATTTCATTATCCGTGAATGATACGACATCCGTCTTCAACACGGAATCTACTCGACCTCCAATGCTAATAACATTTATTTTGCTTCCTCGTCCATCTAATTCCCCATGTTAATATTAATTGAACACCGTTTCGCCCACTTATTCATTCCATCTACTGTATATAAAACTGAAAGCTCACAATATCCATATTTCATTATGCATCACATTTATGTTCGTGTCATAAAATCATTGCTTCACGTGATGCGGCAAAATTAGGCCATTCAACCCATCATATCTACTCCGTCATTCAATCATGGCTGATCTCCATCTCCCTCCTATCCCCAATATCAAGCGTTCTCCCCATAACCCCTGACTCGTGTACTAATCAAGTATCTACCTATCTATCTTGCAAAGAATTCAAAGAATCCATCTGACACCTGTACCAATCAAGAATCTATCTTTCTCTGGCAAATAATTCCAAAGATTCACCAATCTATGACTGAATAAATTCCTCTGCATCTCCTTCCTTAAAGTCTGAGGTTAATTCTCCCACTTGTGGAAAATTCCTCTCCACATCCATTCTATGCAAACCTTTCACTATCCTGTCATTAACAAGCATAGTTGGTTTACACATGCCCCACTCTTTAATTTAATGTTGTTGAAAGTAGGTCATTAGGACGGAACACCACAAGGTATGGGAGCAGAATTAGAAAACTCAGCCCGAGTCTATTCCTTTATGCTATCATGGCTGATCTGTGCTTTCGTCACATGCCATATGCCTGCCTTCTTGTCATTACGTTTGGCGCCATTCTTAATCAAGATCATATCCATCTCCGCCATTAAATAAAATCTAAATCAGCCACTACATCCTCAAAGCTTTCAAACGTTCCTCATCCGTTACTGCAATCCTCATTTGCATCATTCTCGTAAACCTCCTCTGGGCTTTCTCCAAAGCTAACATATCGTTCCTCAGGTATGTGGTCGTAAGCTGCTCACAATATTCCCAATGTGTCCTCACCAGCGCGTTTTAAAGCATCATAATTATACACTTGCTTTGCTGTTCTGAGGGCAAAATAAACGTTACCTGCTACATTGTTCTTGCATGCTCAAAGTTCCACGTAGTCCCTGAAACTGAAGATTCTACGAATATCGGACACTGGACCGTCTATCGTTTTGGTTCCTAATTTGAGGAAGGACATTCTTGTGATTGAGGCAATGGAGCGTAGGTTCACGAGATGTATCACTGGGATGGCGGACCTGTCATATGAGGAATGATTGAAAAGACTAGGCTTGTATTCACTGGAGTCTAGAAAGGTGAGGGGACATCTTATATAAACATATAAAATTATTAAATAACCGGACAGAATGCAGGAAAAACGTTCCCAATGTTGGTCGAGTCCAGAATCAGGGGCCACACTCCTAGAATAAAGGGGGGGGGGGTGGACATTTAAGACTGAGGTGAGAAAACACTTTTTCACCCAGAGAGTTGTGATTTTGTGGAATTCCCTGCCACAGAGGGCAGTGGCGGCCAAGTCACTGGATGGATTTAACAGAGAGTTGGATAGAGCTCTAGGGGCTAGTGGGGTCAAGGGATATGGGGAGAAGGCTGGCACGGGTTATTGATAGGGGACGATCAGCAATGATCACAATGAAGGGCGGTGCTGGCTCGAAGGGCCGAATGGCCTTCTACTGCGCCTATTTTCTATGTTTCTATGTTTCTATTGCAAGCGCAGACAAAATTGTCCGCGCATCACTGATTTTACTACCCTAATTTGCAAAACCGTTTCCATTGAATATAGAATTACAAATAAAATTATCCTTGAAATTAAATAATCTACCAGTACTAACCCCAATATTGAACAATCCTGCATTACTCCATCTCTAGTCGACACAACATATAAACAATGGGATAGACTGGGGATTAGGAAAGTAGGAGATATGTATGAATTGGGCAAATTGTTATCATTTCACCAATTAAAATCAAAATTTAAACTGAGTGATAATCAATATTTTAAATATATACAGATATGTGACTTTATGAAGAAATATATACATATATTTCAAACTATATTTTTAGACCCTTTAGAAGAAGCAATGAATATTAAGGCTGATTCAAAAAAACTAAAATCATATTTTTTAATAGTACTAGACCAAGTTCAGACCCGTTGGGTCTGTTCCCCTAACGTGCGGTAGTGGGGGTAGGCGGCATGCAGCGTCACACACTGACTACCCCCCCCCCCCCCGCACTCACGCTAATTACCCCCCTTGATATTATATTAATATTATTAATTTGCTCCTTTTACCCCATAACCACCCTATCTACTGACGCATAGCCCCCAACGCAGTCACATCTAGAAAGGTTGGGGGGGGGGGCAGGCGGAGGTGGAGAGTGAGGCCAGAGGGAGAAGGGGCAGAGAACAGAGGGAAGGAGCGGGGGAAAAGGATAGGGGGATGGAGGAGAGGTGGGGGAGAAGGTGGAGAGATCGAGAGAAAGAGGAGGATAGGGGAGATCTCTATTCTCTCTCTGCTCTCTTCGATAGAGTCTCCTCTCTCTACTTCTTCTCGCGCTCTCTCTCTCTCCTCTCTCTCTATCTTCGCTCTTCCTCTCTCTCTCTCTTCTCGCTTTTGTAGTGATTGCCTTTTTAATTAAACCAAACAGCCATTTGCAGGCAGTTGCTTTTTACTTCAAACTAACTATATTTTCATTTTCAAACCTAAATTAAGGGTATCACACAGTTGCCTGTAGACCATTTGGTTTCAGTCATTCAGATGACCAGAAGACTAATTGACAGAGCTCCAGCTTGCAGATACTAATTGAGGCACACCACTTCCTGGTTTTATAGTCCCTTCCCCTGCCTCCAGCGGGGGCAGCAGACAGAATGGGGAATTTGTAAAAACATTAATATCTCTGTCATATTTCATCGACGGGAAAAATCCTCGGCACACATACGGCGGAGGGGGGCTCTGAGCTAGGTCGCCAAAATGACGGCCGTTGGTGGCGGCGTTCTCTCTGAAACCGCCGCACAGATCGCCAAAAACAGAGTTATAGTAATATAGATATTACATAGAGAATTACCCTCAACAGAGGCACTAAGAGAAGATTGGGAACATGAACTAATGATAAAGATCCCGAAAGATAGATGGGAAAAGTATCTGATGAACACACATATATGTTCCATTAATGCAAGACATAATTTAATTCAATTTAAATTATTACATAGGCTATATTATTCAAAAACGAGGTTGAATAAATTCTACCCAAACGTCTCTCCCAGGTGCGATAAATGTTTGTTTCAAAATGCCAATATAGCACATTCATTTGTAGGATGTACAAAGTTGAATAATTTTTGGAGCGATATATACGATATATTTACAAAGCTCTTCAAGTCCTAATTCGGAATGGATTATATTTGGAATAGTAGTATAAAATAAAAGTAGAATAGAAGATATCAATTTAAACAAAAACCAAAAAGTATTCTTTAATTATGGGTTAATAATTGGAAAGACATTGATACTTAAATTTTGGAAAAATACAGCTATTAAAATGTGGATTAGGAATATGACGGACATAGCATACCTTGAAGAAATGAGACTCCGCCTAATAGATAAATATGACCAATTCTTAAGTTGGTCTCCTTTCATAAGCTTTTTGGCATCATGTGATGCAGCAGTACCGTAAGGATTACTGATTTCAGGTCAGGTCCTGGATAGATTTACGTCTCCGAACAAAGATTTGAAAATTTCTTTTTAAAGGGTATTTTCTCCTAATTCTAATTTCTACATTTTCTTTTCTTATTTACGCACTTCACGTTTTTGTATTTTCTACTATCTATTTTTCCTCTTTTTCTTCTCTCTATATTTAGTTTGTTTTACTTCCTTTTCAAAAACATAAAACTATATGTTGTCCATAGAATGTATTACGTTATGACATAGTTGGCACCTAAAATTAGGTACCACTGTATTATTTTGTACTGTATTAACTTCTAATAAAATAAACAAAAACAAACAAAAAATAATAATTGGCATTACGGCGTCAATTCTTCGAGATCATTGCTTCCCTGCTGGAAGATGCTTCAGTCAACCGTGTAAGAATCACTCCACGTTGATTTTTTTCTTGAGCTAGTGAATTGAGAAAGGTTAATTCAAAATAAAATCCTGAGAAGCGACTATTAAAGAGTCAGAGATTCATAATGTTGTCCAACACGGTAGCACGTCTTCTGCCCATCTAGCATACATTCACCATATTGAACATAGACAAAACATGCTGTAGTGACTCAGCGGGACAGGCAACTTCTCAGGAAAGAAGGATTGCGTGACGATTCGTGTCGAGACTCTTCTTCAGACTGATTCGGGGATAGGGAGATATTGAGATAAGGAAATTGTAAGATGTATAAACGAGACAAGGAGGGTGGAGATCAAGGAACATATACAATAGATCATTATTATGTAGGGAAAGTTAACAACAAAGGAAATACAGAAAACCTGTAAACGAGGACAGTCAGGCTAGTCAGAGCACTGGGAACAAGTGAGTGATCGAGAGAGCGGCTACTTGAAGATAGGCAAGTCAAGACCAAGTTACATTGTGCACTAGTCCCATGTACCTGCATTTGACCCGCAGCCGACGATAACTTTGCGATTCGTATATTAAATATATTTGAGAAGTCGAAATGGTATCCATCAATATTTCCTGAAATTCATTTAGTATACGAATACACCACCAAATGAAAAAGGAGCTGCTGAAGACTCTCTTAAACCTCTCACTTTAAGCCGACGGCACAGTTTTAGCACAATCTGCCGTTGAAAAAAAGACTGTGGCCGTCCAATAGGGCAGTACAGTATCGCAGCTGGAAGAGTTGCCGCCCCGACATTGCCAGTGGGATGTCAGTGTGAAGTTTACACGATCTATCCGTGACCATGGGGGATTACTTTGGTTTCTCCGGCGCTCAACCACACAGCAAAGAGGAATAGATGGGCCTGGCGAAGCTGGCCATCCGCGGGTAACTGCGCCAGGCACGAGAAGGCTCCAGTGTTCAAAAAGGAACTGCAGATGCTGGAATATCGAAGGTACACAAAATTGCTGGGGAAATTCAGCGGGTGCAGCAGCATCTATGGAGCGAAGGAAATAGGCGACGTTTCGGGCCGAAACCCTTCTTCAGCCCACCGAGGCCCACCGAGTCTGCAACGACCAGCGATCCCCGCACATTAACAATATCATACACGTACCCGGGCAAATTTAGAGATATACCAAACCAATCAACCTGCAAACCGGTAAGTCTTTGGAGTGTGGGAGGAAACCGAAGATATCGGAGAAATCCCAAGCGGTTACGGAGAGAACGTACAAATTCCGTATAGACAATACCCGTGGTCTGGATCGAACCCGGGACTCCGGCGCTGCAAGCGCTGTAAAGCAGGAACTGTACCGCTGCGCCACCGTGCTGCCCCGATACTTGTAATGTGGTAATGCGTTTATTTGTATAGTGTAGTTTATTGTAAATACATGATTACATTTATAATTGGTAAAACATATATATAGACATGCAGATTTGTCAGTTAATGGTCATCTTTAACATTGCTCTTTTTGTGTGTAAGGAGTGGTTGAAAACGTGGCATAACATGAAACTAGTGTAAACCGGTGACAATGGCAGGCGTGGTCTCCTTGGATGAAGGGCCCACTTCCAGGCTGTATCTCTTCTTCTTCATGCGAATGAAATCTAAACCAAAGGAATAGTTAGATCTCAAGCCGGGTGTTGAGCAGCCAGGTTGTTGGCTCTGCGTCAATGTCTTCCATACCATGAGCTCCATTTGGTGGGTGGTAGAGCGGGCATCCAGATATGACATGCTTGGCTGTCTGTTGTTCTGCTCCGCGTTCACAGGCAGGGTTCTGGTGGAGGGAGCCGCCATCTCCACATGCTGACGTTGAAACGCCCAACTCCAGTACCGAGTCTGTTGAGCTTCACACATGCTCCCCTGGGGAGGTCAGACACTGGACAGCTTTTATCTGGTGAAGAAATGTAGCTGTGTAATGTAGATGAGGTTGCCTTCCACTCCTGTGACCACTTGGTGGCTAACCAGTGTGCTTTTGTCCCAGTTCGTTGGATGGATGCTATGAGTTGTTTTCCATGTGGTGCAAAGGGGTGACGGGACGTCAGTCGAGGTGGCCTCTGCTGTCTGCTGATAGCCTGATGGAGGAGATGATCTGGGTGATGACACGGCAAGAAAGTGCTAGGGTTGCTGCTTGCCTTCGTATCCCTGCAGGCGGAATGCCTGCAAGTACAGGGAGCTGCTCGACTGGAGTAGATTGACGACACCCAGTAATGGTTCACCGGGTACTGTCCAGACTCGTGTCTACCAGGGTTACATGTCTACCTCTACTCCATACGGGTGGGCAGTGCTCAGCTGAAGCATACACAATAGCTAAGGCAGAGGTTCCTGTTCCTGCCAGGCGTAGAATGAGGCCGCTACGTGCCATGGACTTGGCGCGAAGACCAGCCAGGTGTGGACGAAATGTAGGCGACCTGTCCAGCTTTACACCGAGGTAAGTGGGTGTTTGTTGGAAGTCCAAGCGCCTGTTGTTAACGAAGACAGCTAGCTCTCGCTTACCTTCCTAGTTGTTTAGATGGAATGCTGTTGAAGCCGTTTTGCCTTCGCTCATCTTTAGACGCCAATGTTGCAGGTATACTGCCAAAGTCCCCATGGCTTGACTCAAGGAGCTTTCCATTGTCTTCAACTCTTTGTGTCTCACCAGGATGGCTGAATCGTCAGCATACTTATATTTTCCAGCGATGGTCTCTGGGAGGTCATGGATATACACGTTGAAAAACAGCGGAGCCAAGATTGGTCCCTGTAGGACGCCATTGTTCAGTCTCTGCTGTCCATCACTGGTCTTAAGCACAAAGCAGCGGTTTGATATCATCTCCATTGTGTAGCGTGCCATGCGTCTGTCTGGGAGCACCCGAAGTACCTTTGCAGTTAGTCCCGGGTGCCACACGGTGTCAAGGGCAGCTGTCAGATCTATAAGAACAGCTGCTGACTTCTCATTTGCCTCAAGGCAGTCCTCGATGTCTTGAGTGAGGAGGGTTACCTGGTCTGCAGTAGATCGACCCTAGCGGAAACTAAGCTGTTCGTGGGGTAGTTGAGGGTCTACGATGGGGTTGATACGCCAGCCGATCAGCCTCTCAAGGAGTGTGTATGGGATGCGCAGGAGCGAGATGGGCCAGTAGCTTTACCGATCATACTTTGGCTTGTTCGGCTTCGGGAGAGCGATGACTTGCACGACGTCAGATCTTTGGTATTTAACATTTCTCCATAGAGGACGACCGTTACTGTCGGATCCAGTTGGTAGCAACGTCTCAAGGTGTAGAAATTCCGGGTGTATGTTGCAGATCCGGGGGATGTCCTTCTTTCATAGAAACATAGAAAATAGGTGCAGGAGGAGGCCATTCGGCCCTTCAAGTCTGCACCGCCATTTCTTGTGATCATGGCTGATCATCCACATTCTCGCAATTCTCTGCGTGAAAAAGTGTTACCTCATCTCCGTTATAAATGGCTTACCCCTTATTCTTAATCTGTGGCCCCTGCTTCTGGACTCCTCCAGCATCGGGAAGATGTTGCCTGCCTCTAGTGTGTCTAAACCCTTAATAAACTTACATATTTCTATAAGGTCCCCTCTCGTCCACCCAGTTTATACCAGCCCAGCCGCTCCATTCTCTCATCATATGACAGTCCCGCAATCGCGTGAATTAACCTTGCACTCCCTCAATAGCAAGAATGTCCTTCCTCAAATTAGGGACCAAAACTGCACACAATACTCCGGGTGTGGTCTCACTAGGGCCCTGTACAACTGCAGAAGGACCTCTTTGCTCCTAAACGGAGCTCCTCCTATTATGAAGGCCAACATGCCATTTGTTTCCTTCACTGCCTGCTGCACATTTATTGACTGATGAACAAGGACCATTTAGATAATAATCTGCATCTGAACACTCACCCAACCTGTCCAAGTCACCCTGCATTCTCATAGCATCCGCCTCATAGTTCACACTGCCACCCAACTGTGTGTCGTCTGCAAATTGGCTAATGTTACTTTGAATCCCTTCACCTAAATCATTGTACTGTCACAGTCTGCCCTCTCCTCATTCTCGCCACTTCACCTCCCAGTACTTTTCCACCGGTCCCTCATTCTCCTCGCCTACCTGCCTGCCACTCCTCTCTCATCAGCCCAACTCTCCTCACCTGTTGCACTCAGTTGCCTCTGATCACCAATTAACCCGGTATATAGACTCTCCTCACCGTTCACACATTGCCATATTGTTCTCAGCATTCATGCAAGACTCTACCGCGATTTCCCGACTGACTACACGGATTCGAACCTGCCTGCCTCTGACCATTCCGTCCTGTCGTCTTCCCGGATATCACCTCAGCCTTCTGTCCCCGACCACGGCCTTCGTCCCGTACCTCCTGGGTTCTGTCTGCCTCTCTCCTGGGCTGTTTGGTGTATCCCTGCAACGGCTCCTCGACTTCCTGCCTGGCTTCGACTCTCCTTTCGTCTGTCCCTCGCTGGTTTGTTTGCATCGGGTGTTGGATCTCCTGGTTACCGGACCTTCCGCTACCCCGACTACGTATCCTGCCTGCCCCTCTTCGGAACCCTCGCTCAATCCTGAGCCTCTGTGTGAGTACGGTGTACCCATTCGCTGTGTTACAGTATCGTAATAAAGTTCATGACCAATTATACCTGCCTGATTCTGTGCTGCTATTGGGTCCAAGCTATAACCGTTACATGTACATAGATGCGGTCCTCGCACCGAGCCTTGTGATACCCCACCAGTCATTGCCTGTCATTCTGAAAGGGACCCGTTAATCAATACACTTTGTTTCATGTCTGCCAACCAATTTTCTATCCATGTCAGCACTCCACCCCCAATACCATGTGCACTAATTTTGCCCACTAATCTCTTATGTGGGACATTATCAAGTGCTTTCTGAAAGTCCAGGTATACTATATCCACTGCCACTCCCTTGTCCATTTTCCTAGTTACATCCTCAAAAAGTTCCTGAACATCAGTCATGCATGATTTCCCCTTCCCACGGTACGAGTTCATTCTAAGAGCTCTCCCGAGTTTAAAAAAATCGAGCTCGTGGTAAGCACGGAGAATGAACGTAGTGGGAACCATATTTATTGGCCAAATACATTCTTGCATGTTGTTACTGTACCTGCTTCAATTATGACCGCTCGAATTGTGTTCCATATACTCATAAAATCCGTCTGTTTGCACGGTCGAACGGGATGAAACGCTTGGCTAAATGGAAAGGGGGCGTGTGTGAATAAATATATTATACGGAGTATCAATAGGCACAGAGAGGGTGGTTTCACTCCATTTCGAGTTACAATAGATCTGTAACAATAGATCATCTGGACATGTTTGTATAGAAACCTGAAAAAAGAAGGGAGCAGAAAGATATAATAATTCGTTCATTAATATGATTTATGAAAGGAAAATCATGCTCGACTAATTGGATTTTTTTGAGGTGTGACAATTAAAATGGATGAAGGGGAGCCAGTGGATGTAGTGTATGTAGACTTTCTGAAAGCCTTTGATAAGATCCCGCACGGGAGACTGGTGACTAAAATTAGAGCACATGGTATTGGGGTAGGGTGTTGACGTGAATAGAACATTGGTTGGCAGACAGGAAGCAAAGAGGAGGCGAGAACGGGTCCTTTTCATGAATTGCATGCAGTGGCGAGTGGAGTGCCGCAAGGCTCGGTGTTGGGGCAGCAACTGTTTACCATATATATTAATGACTTGGAAGAGGGAATTAGGAGCAACACTAGCAGGTTTGCGGATGACACAAAGCTGGGTGGCAGTGTAAATTGTGAAGCGGTTGTTAAGTGGTTGCAGTGTGACCTGAGCAGGTTGAGTGCGTGGGCAGATGTGTGGCAGACGCAGTATAATTTAGATAAATGTGAGATTATCCACTTTGGCGGCAAAAGCAAGGGGGAAGATTATTATCTCAATATAACCATATAACCATATAACATATAACAATTACAGCACGGAAACAGGCCATCTCGGCCCTACAAGTCCGCGCCGAACAATTTTTTCCCCTTAGTCCCACCTGCCTGCACTCATACCATAACCCTCCATTCCCTTCTCATCCATATGCCTATCCAATTTATTCTTAAATGATACCATCTAACCTGCCGCCACCACTTCCACTGGAAGTTCATTCCACACCGCTACCACTCTCTGAGTAAAGAAGTTCCCCCTCATGTTACCCCTAAACTTCTGTCCCTTAATTCTGAAGTCATGTCCTCTTGTTTGAATCTTCCCTATTCTCAAAGGGAAAAGCTTGATCACATCAACTCTGTCTATCCCTCTCATCATTTTAAAGACCTCTATCAAGTCCCCCCTTAACCTTCTGCGCTCCAGAGAATAAAGACCTAACTTATTCAACCTATCTCTGTAACTTAGTTGTTGAAACCCAGGCAACATTCTAGTAAATCTCCTCTGTACTCTCTCTATTTTGTTGACATCCTTCCTATAATTGGGCGACCAAAATTGTACACCATACTCCAGATTTGGTCTCACCAATGCCTTGTACAATTTTAACATTACATCCCAGCTTCTATACTCAATGCTCTGATTTATAAAGGCTAGCATCCCAAAAGCTTTCTTTACCACCCTATCTATATGAGATTCCACCTTCAAGGAACTATGCACGGTTATTCCCAGATCCCTCTGTTCAACTGTATTCTTCAATTCCCTACCATTTATCATGTACGTCCTATTTTGATTTGTCCTGCCAAGGTGTAACACCTCACATTTATCAGCATTAAACTCCATCTGCCATCTTTCAGCCCATTTTTCCAAATGGCCTAAATCACTCTGTAGACTTTGGAAATCCTCTTCATTATCCACAACACCCCCTATCTTGGTATCATCTGCATACTTATTAATCCAATTTACCACCCCTTCATCCAGTACATGACAAACAACAAAGGACCCAACACAGATCCCTGAGGCACCCCACTAGTCACCTGCCTCCAACCCGACAAACAGCCATCCACCATTACCCTCTGGCTTCTCCCATTCAGCCACTGCTGAATCCATCTTGCTATTCCTGCATTTATACCCAACAGTTTAACCTTCTTAACCAACCTTCCATGAGGAACCTTGTCAAAGGCCTTACTAAAGTCCATATAGACAACATCCACTGCTTTACCCTCATCAATTTCCCTAGTAACCTCTTCAAAAAATTCAAGAAGATTAGTCAAACATGACCTTCCAGGCACAAATCCATGTTGACTGTTCCTAATCAGACCCTGTTTATCCAGATGCTTATATATATTATCTCGAAGTATCTTTTCCATTAATTTGCCCACCACTGAAGTCAAACTAACAGGTCTATAATTGCTAGGTTTACTCTTAGAACCCTTTTTAAACAATGGAACAACATGCGCAGTACGCCAATCCTCGGGGACTATTCCCGTTTCTAATGACATTTGGAATATTTCTGTCATAGCCCCGGCTATTTCTACACTAACTTCCCTCAATGTCCTAGGGAATATCCTGTCAGGACCTGGAGACTTATCCACTTTTATATTTTTCAAAAGTGTCAGTACTTCTTTTACTTTGAAACTCATAGTATCCATAACTACTCTACTCGTTTCCCTTACCTCACATAATTCAATATCCTTCTCCTTGGTGAATACCGAAGAAAAGAAATTGTTCAATATCTCCCCCATCTCTTTTGGCTCTGCAGATAGCTGCCCACTCTGTTTCTCCAATGGACCAATTTTATCCCTCGTTATCCTTTTGCTATTAATATAGCTGTAGAAACCCTTTGGATTTACTTTCACCTTACTTGCCAAAGCAACCTCATATCTTCTTTTAGCTTTTCTAATTTCTTTCTTAAGATTCTTTTTACATTCCTTATACTCCACAAGCACCTCATTTACTTCATGCTGCCTATAATTATTGTAGATCTCCCTCTTTTTCCGAACAAGATGTCCAATTTCCCTTGAAAACCAGGGCTCTTTCCAATTTTTACTGTTTCCTTTCAACCGAACAGGAACATAAAGATTCTGTACTCTTAAAATTTCCCCTTTAAATGTCCACCATTTCTCTTCTACATCTTTCCCATAAAACAAAATGTCCCAGTCCACTCCTTTTAAATCATCTCGCATCTCATCAAAGTTAGCCTTTCTCCAATCAAAAATCTCAACCCTAGGTCCAGTTCTGACCTTCTCCATAATTATATTGAAACTAATGGTATTGTGATCACTGGACCCGAAGTGCTCCCCAACGCATACCTCCGCCACCTGTCCCGTCTCATTTCCTAACAGGAGGTCCAGCACTGCCCCTCCTCTAGTAGGTACCTCTATGTATTGCTGCAAAAAACTATCCTGCACACATTTTACAAACTCCAAACCATCCAGCCCATTTACAGAATGTGTTTCCCAGTCTATGTGTGGAAAGTTGAAATCTCCCACAATCACTACCTTGTGCTTACTACTAATATCTGCTATCTCCTTACATATTTGCTCTTCCAATTCTCGTTCCCCATTTGGCGGTCTATAATACACCCCTATAAGTGTTGCTACACCTTTCCCCCTTCTCAGTTCCACCCAAATAGCCTCCCTAGATGAGCCCTCCAATCTATCCTGCCAAAGCACTGCTGTAATATCTTCCCTGACTAGCAATGCAACACCACCACCTCTTGCCCCTCCAATTCTATCACACCTGAAGCAACGAAATCCTGGAATATTTAGTTTCCAATCACAGCTCTCCTGCAACCATGTTTCACTGATCGCCACAACATCATACTTCCAGGTGTCTATCCAGACTCTAAGCTCATCCACCTTTCTTACAATGCTCCTAGCATTAAAATATGCACATTTAAGAAACCCCCCGTCTCTTCTTCTCTGTTTATTTCCTTTTTTTTTCTTTCTCCTCTTGTGTCTTCCTTTTTCTGCTTCCTGCCTCCCATTCTGTCTACTAGCTTTCTCTATTTGAGTCCCTCGCCCCAACCATTCTAGTTTAAAGTCTCCCCAGTGACCTTTGCAAATTTCCCCGCCAGGATGTTGGTCCCCCTCGGGTTCAAGTGCAACCCATCCTTTCTGTACAGGTCCCACCTTCCCCAAAATAAGTCCCAATGATCCAGAAACTTGAATCCCTGCCCTCTGCACCAGTCGTTCAGCCACGCATTTATCCTCCACCTCGCTCCATTCCTACTCTCACTGTCGCGTGGTACAGGCAGTAATCCTGAGATTGTTACCTTTTTGGTCCTCTTCCTTAACTCTCCTCCCAACACCCTAAATCCTCCCTTCAAGACCTCTTCACTTTTTTTACCTATGTCATTTGTACCAATATGTACCACGACCTCAGGCACCTCTCCGTCTGATTTCAGGATATCTTGGATGCGTTGAGACACGTCCGAGACCTTGACACCAGGGAGGCAGACCACCATCCTGGTCTCCCGACTGCGTCCACAGAAACGCCTATCCGACCCCCTAACAATAGAGTCCCCAATTACTATTGCCCTCTTCTTTTTTTCCCTACCTTTCGGAGCAACAGGGCCGGTCTCTGTGCTGGAGGCCCGTCCGATGTTGCTACCCCCGGGTAGGCTGTCATCCTCATCCGTACTCAAACAGGAGTACTTATTTGCAAGGTGTACCGACATTGGAGTACTCCCTCGTCCCTGCCTCTGCCCCTTGCCCTTCCTTAGCGTGACCCACATGTCTCTCTCCTGTGGTTTTGGAGTGACCACCACCCTATAACTCCCCTCTATGACCTCGTCACTCTCCCTGACCAGACAGAGGTCATCGAGCTGCTGCTCCAGGAATCTAATACGGTCCCTTAGGAGCCCCATCTCTCTGCACCTGGTGCAGATGTGGACGTCTGGAGGGCCATCCGACACCATGACCTCCCACATCTGACATCCAGAACAATACACTGATCTGACTGTCATTCTCTAGCCTTACCCTGGATCCGATACCAGTATAATACAATAGAAACTGCTGGGAGAAATCAGCAGGTATCTGACACAAACAGCTGCTCCCTCTTGCCCTGTAAACGGTACCTGAGGTTGCACCCAATCAGCTGCTTCCTCTAGTCTGCTTCCACCAATCAGCGGCTTCCACCAGAAACCCTCCCTGTGGAGTGTGGCACGTTACAGACTTTGGTAAGCCCTGACCCTCCTCCGCTTTCTCCAACGGTCCCGGACCTCTGTGAAAACAAGCCCCGTGCCCGATTTAAGTACTCACCGCCCTGACCCTCCTCCGCTGTCTCCAATGTGGTTAGGTTAGGTAAGGGGGAGGTACAGCGAGAACTGGGTGTCCTTGTACACGGGTCACTGAACGTTGGCGGGCAGGTACAACAGGCAGTGAAGAAAGCCAATGGAATGTTGGCCTTTATAACAAGAGGATATCAGTATAGGAGTAAATAGGTTCTTCTGCAGTTGTACAGGGCTCCGGTAAGACCACATCTGGAGTATCGTGTACAGTTGTGGTCTCCTAATTTGAGGAAGGACATTCTTGTGATTGAGGCAGTGCAGCGTAGGTTCACGAGATTGATCCCTAGGATGGCGGGACTGTCAGATGAGGTAAGATTGAAACGTCTAGGCTTGTACTCACTTGAGATTAGAAGGATGAGGGGGATATCTTATAGAAACTTATAACATTGTAAAAGGACTGGTCAAGCTAGATGCACGAAAAATGTTCCCAATGTTGGGTGAGTCCAGAACCAGGGGCCAAAGTCTTAGAATAAAGGGGAGGTCATTTAAGACGGCGAGAAAAAACGTTTTCGCCCAGAGAGTTGTGAATTTATGGAATTCCCTGCCACAGAGGGCATTGGAGGAGGCCAAGTCACTGGATGGATTTAAGAGAGAGTTAGATAGAGCTCTAGGGGTTAGTGGAGTCATGGGATATGGGGAGAAGGCAGGCACGGGTTATTGATAGGGGACGATTAGCCATGATCACAGTGAATGGCGGTGCTGGCTCGAAGGGCCGAATGGCCTCCTAGCACCTATTTTCTATGTGTCTATGAGACCATAATGTAGTTTGCTCAAAGATTGAATGACATTTATTCATTGGAAACACCTTGATGAACACAGTGCCAACCAGAGCAGAGAATTAAAAAAATATTAATTGCCTTGTAGCACAGCTCCAACAGTCAAGTAAATAGTTGGAATTTATTTCACGAATGTGGAACGTTTCAATCCGAAGGTCAGTTTTGTGGTTTGAGCTACATTTCCTGAATCGGAAGGATTGTTCTCGTACAGCAAGCTAATTTCACGTCAGTGTTCAGACAGGAGGCGGGATATCAAGGAGCTGTTTTAATTTAGTGGTTACCTCGCCGTGCTATTCTGCTTACCGCGTAAGATTCGAAAAGTCATTGCCGACATGACGCCAGCGTTCGTTCACACATTCACACATTCATAATTGCAACACAAATCTTTGCCTGAGATAATATTTTACACTGCGACACGAGGTTAACTCGAAGGCAACGTTAGGATGGATTAAATACTGTATCGCAATGTAAAAGCAGTGTGCAGCAAAACCACCATTGTCTAAACTGTTGAAGGTGCTCTGTGCAGGAAGGAACAACAGATACTGGTTTCAGCCGAAGATGGACAGTGCTGGAGTAACTCAGCTGGTCAGGAGGCACGACTTCTCTGGAGAAAAGGAATAGGTGACGATTCAGGTCGAAACCTTTCTTCAGATCTGAGAGTCAATGGAAAGGGGAACGAGAGATATAGACGGTGATATAGAGATAATAAGAAATAATGAAGATATGCAAAAAAGAACGGTAACAATTCATCCTAATAAATAATAATAAAATGATGATAAGGACCCGAAACGTCACACATCTCTCCAGAGATGCTGCCTGTCCCGCTGAGTTACTTAAGCATTTTGTGTCTACGTTCGATTTAAAACAACATCCGCAGTTCTTTCCTACACACGATGATAAAGCAAGCAGCTCATTGTTAAGGGTCTGTCCCACGAGCATGCGACTCCATGCGGCAAGCGCGATCCAACGTGGTCACTTGAGCCGTACGGCCTCGCGATCGCCGGAGCCGTATGGAGTTGTGCGGAGCTGGTCCCGACATCGCGCGGGGCTCCGAAAAACTGACACTGTTTAATAATTCCGCGCGGCAACGGCCTGCCGGCCCGCAGCCGCTTCGACAACGTAGACACCGCCTCAACGGTCGTACGCAGCGTCTCGACGCCGTACGCAGCGTCTTGACGCCGTACGTCACGCGCGAACTTCCCGCGGACTTCGCTCGAACTTCATGTCACTCACTCGACCACCGCGCGGCCCCCACTTCTGGTTTGGTCGCGCTTGCCGCATGCAGTCGCATGTTCGTGGGACAGGCCCTTTAGGTAGCGCTTGCCACGTGGAGTCGCATACGCGTGGGACAGTCATTCGTTAGGTGAGAACGTGTAGACAATGACTCAACAAAACGCGTTTAAAGCTGGTGCGACGTGGGTGGGGAGGTATGGAGTAAAAAGGGAATTGAGGGGTTACTTGAGATTAGAGAAATCAATATTTATTCCACTGATTTGTAAGATGAGGAACTCAGCGGGTTCGGCAGCATCCCAGGAGGGAATGGTCAGGCGACATTTCGGGTCACAACCTCCTTTCCCTCCACATATACCGCCAGAGCCGCCCGGTTCCTCCAGTACTTAGTGCTTTCATCAAGGTACCAGAATCTACAGATTCTTGCGTACACATATGTGTGCCAGGCAGCAAATGCCGGCATCGCTGGTTTGAACAAGATGAAGACGATGAGTTTAAGTGAATGTCGACTCACCGAGAATACCAATAGCTGCCAGAACAGGATAGTAAATGGCCATTATTTGATTCCCATTTTGCGCAAAAGTGACGATTCCGCGCTTGATGTGACATTGCAGCTTAGTGGTAAACCTGTGATGAGATGTCCACACATCTCTTAATATAGATGACAGACGCCCTGAGCGACGCCAGTCACCTGATAATTGATTTAAGTTACATTTAATGAACAAAAAAGTTACGTCAAATGCTCCCGGGATAATTGGGATCAGCAATTTACAGTAACACGTTAAACAACGGAATGCCATTTTTACATTGCAGACAGTGAAGGTTCAAAGGTCACTTCAGGGCAAGAGCAAGTTATCCACTTTGGTGGCAAGAACAAGATGGCAGATTGTTATCTGAATGTTGTCAGATTCGGAAATGGGGGGGGGGGGGGGGGGGGGGGGAGGGTGCAATGAGACCTGGATGTTCATGTGCATCAGTCACTGGAAGAAAGCATGCAGGTAGAGTAGAAAGTGAAGAAAGCAAATGGCACGTCGGCTATAGCGACTGGATTTAAGTATTGGAGCATGGAGGACTACTAGTTGTAGAGGGCCCCGTGAGACCATACCTGCGGTATTGTGTGTAGTTTTGGTCGCTTCATTCGAGGAAGGCCATTCTTGCTATTCAGGGAGTGCAGCGTTGGTTCCTCAGATGAATTCCCTGAAAGACGGGACAGACATATGTTGAAATAATGGATCGACTGGAAGTTTGCAGTGCGAGAGAGGATTTTAAAGAAACAAATCAAATTCTGAAAGGGATTGGACAGGCTAGATGCAGGAAAAATGTTCCCGATGTCGGGGAGTCCAGAACCAGAGGTCACAATTTAAGAATACGGAGTAGTCCTTTACGGACTGAGATGACGAAAAACGTTTTGAGCCAGAGCGTTGTGAGTCGCTGGAATTCTCTGTGGAGGCCAGTGCACTGGATGTATTCAAGAGATAGGTAGATGTATCACTGGAGGCCTAACGGAATTAAGGGACATGTGGAGAAAGCAGGAACGGGGTACTAATTTTGGAGGATCAACCATTGTCATATTGAATGGCGTTGCTGGTTCGAAGTGCCGAATGGCCTACAACTGCCCCTATTTACCATGTTTATGAGAGTAGAAATCAACGAGGGCACTCACGAGTTAATGTTAGAGTATCTGATCAGTAGCCCGATCTTGCCAGGGGCAACTATGAGTACTGCTGTGACAGAAAGACGATGTAGTCAAAACTGTTTAATTATCATATGTCCCATTTCGAACAATGAATCTCTTACTTGCAGCAGCACGACAGAATATGTAAACATAGTACACGGTATATACATACGTATGTACACACACACACGCACACACACACACACACACACACACACACACACACACACACACACACACACACACACACACACACACACACATACACACACACACACACATACGCACACACACACACACACACACACACACACACACACACACACACTCACACACACATACACACACACACACACACACACACACACACACACACACACACACACACACACACACACACACACACACGTATACACAAAATACAAACGATAATTGTGCAATAACATCACAACAAGTCCATGTAGTTCTGAGCCTATCTGAGCTTATAGTGTTTACGTGTAGTGTAGTATAGTGTTTCCGGATGGCTGCCGGGAAGAAGCTGTTCCTGAACATGGACGTTACAGTTTTCCGGCTCCTCTCCCTTCTTCACGATGGCAGCGTTGAAATGAGTGTATGGCCAGGGTTATGTGAGTCTCTGATGATGCTGGCCGCCTTTTGTGGCAGCGTCTCCGGTAAATGTCTTCGATGGTAGCGAGGTCAGAGCCGGTGATTAATGGATGCCGTCCCGTGGCCTTGATATTTAGAACTACGAAGCGGTTTAAGGGGTTGGATATGGCACACGATAACTCCAGCCGATCAGCTACAATCCCAGTGGCAAATGGTAGACATGCTCCTTTACAACGCCAGAGATCCGTGTTTGATCCTGACTACAGTTGCAGACTGCATAGAGTATGCTCATTCTCCCTGTGGACGCATGGGTACCCTCAGTGTGCTGTGGTTTCCTCCCACACTCTGCAAACGGGCAGTTTTATATGTTAAAAGGCTTCGGTAGTTGTAAAATGGACCCGAGTGTGTGCAGGATAGTGTGAAGGCTGATTGCTAGTCGGTGCGGACTTGATGGGCTCAAGGGCCTGTTTCGGCGCTGTATCTCTATGGTATAAGTCACATCAGCGTTGATTCACTGCTGCCTGCCTACCGTCACAACATGACGGTAGACACAACAGGTGTATGAAGGATTCCACCCCCTGGCCCTGCACTCATCTTTGGAACACCTGGATAAGAAGGGCATCTACGCCAGACACTTATTCGTGGACTAAATCTCAGCATTGAATACCATTATTCCAACCAAGGTCATCTCCAAACTCGTGGAACCTGAAGACAGCACTACCCGCTGCAACTGGATCATCGATTTTCCGATCAGCAGACCACAACCATTGAAGATAGGCGAAAAGTCTTCCTCTACTGTAATAACCTGACGAACCAGAGTCCAGAAGCGGAGCTACTCAGTGGAAGAGGTGACATATTGGACAGTAGAACTGCTGCAATGGAGTTGCGGGCCTTCCCCTACCCAGAAAACGTGTTTCATTCCAATGAACCCATCTGATTCCCAGCTCAGTATCCGTTCAGACGTGATAAGGGGCGTTCAGTGTTGGTTCGGGTGGCATTGCGAGACCCCCCCCCCCCCCCCCCCCCCCACGGCCCAGAACACGTGTTTCTTTCCTACTAACCCATATGGATGCCTGGCCTGTGCCCACTCAGACAAGATGAGGGACATTCAATGTTGGTTGGGAACACAAAGAACCCCGGCGTAAGCAGCTGAAGGCGCGCACGATCTTCCAAGCAATCACCTATCCACCCACAGTGGTCAAATCCTCACGTACGTTTCAATTGATTCTCTCGCTCCTGATCTTAGTGGCGACAGAACCAATAACCCAGCACAATACAACGAGTCTGCCCAAATGCACTATCTATATTGTGTTTGAAGTGTGCATTGAAAATAAAAATAATTTGTATATTTGTCTATCTATATTGTGTTTGAAGTGTGCATTGAACATGAAAATCATTTGTATATTTGTCTATCTATATTGTGTTTGAAGTGTGTATTGAACATGAAAAGCATTTGTTATTGTTATAAAGGGTTTGCAAAGTTGTTTCTGTTGGGTTTTAAAATGGTTGCACCCGTTTTCAGGTGACTAAAGCATGATGTCTTTGAAATGTTCATGTAAATTGAAATGCATTTGTTGCAACGTTTTCAGGCGAGTAATGCACGAATACAGCTTTATATTTGGACCAGAACTGTGTTTAAATTTCCGTTTTCAGGTGACTAAAGCATGATGACTTTGAAATGTTCATGTAAATTGAAATGCATTTGTTGCAACGTTTTCAGGCGAGTAATGCACGAATAAAGCTTTATATTTGGATTTTAAAATGGTTGTACCCGTTTTCAGGTGACTAAAGCATGATGTCTTTGAAATGTTCATGTAAATTGAAATGCATTTGTTGCAACGTTTTCAGGCGAGTAATGCACGAATAAAGCTTTATATTTGGACCACAACTGTTTAAATTTCCGTTTTCAGGTGACTAAAGCATGATGTCTTAGAAATGTTCATGTAAATTGAAATGCATTTGTTGCAACGTTTTCAGGCGAGTAATGCACGAATAAAGCTATATATTTGGACCAGAACTGTGTTTAAATTTAAAATTGGCGCTCATTTTCTGATGTTGGCGGTTGCAAGATGGCGGCAATTACGTCATTTCCGGCGATCGATAAACATAGAAACATAGATAGAAAGTAGGTGCGAGAGTAGACCACCAGGTCCGTCGAGCCCGCACCGCCATTCGCTCATGGCTGAACACTAAACAGACACACTTACCCACAAACAGTAGACACAAGACACAGAACACAAGACACTACCCTCCCCTTTATACCGCTATCACCCCTCTCCACCCCAAGAACCTCGTGATCTCCTGGGGGAGGCAAAAAACCGGATAAAAACCCAGGTCCAATTCGGGAAAAAAATCCGGGAAATTCCTCTCCGACCCCAATCCAGGCGATCGACACTTGTCCAGGAGATCACTCAGGTCTTACTATACTAACCATACCTAGGTCCATATCCCTGCCCTCTCCCCGTAGCCCCTTATCCCCTTGGCAGCTAAAAAACCATCTATTTTAGTCTTAAATATATTTAAAGTTTCTGCTTCCACTGCTCCCTGGGGCAGTGAATTCCATAAATTAACCACCCTCTGGGTGAAGAAGTTCTTCCTCATCTCAGTTTTAAAAGAGCCCCCCCTTATTCTGCAACTATGTCCTCTAGTTCTAGTATGATTACTAATCATCCTGACGTAATCCTGCGGCGATTACGTCATTTCCGGGCGGGTAGAAGATGGCGGATATGACGTCATTTCCGGTCGGAGGCTTATAAGGCGGCGATTACGTCATTTCCGGTCGGAGGCAAGATGGCGCTGCCTGCAGAAGACGGAGTGCACGGGGTGTTGCATAATTCTACAGGACTGGTAAATGTTTGTGTGCTTGTTGCTGCAAAAGCTGCATTGTGTTTCAGCCACAGACTACAACAGGATTTGAAAATTCGTTCATATATTCGGCTGCTTTCTCTATGGTAAGTCTGTGTTTGTTGGACGTTATTTAAAAGCAGCATTTTGTTTCAGCAAAAGACTCTACAGCAGGATTTGAATATTCGTTTTGCACAGTGTATTTTAGTGTTGTGTGTGTGAATGTGTGTGTGTGTGTGTGTGTGTGTGTGTGTGTGTGTGTGTGTGTGTGTGAATATATATGTGTTTGAATATATATATATATATATATATATATATATATATATATATATATATATATATATATATATGTGTGTGTGTGTATGAATATATGTGTGTGAATATATATATACTAAACTAAGTGGGACCCGTTGGGTCCCAGCATCACACGGGAGGGTTGGACACCCAACACAATATTCCACCTCTGCAGCAATTCCAATATTGCTGACCAGTGGGAGGGGGGCTTTCTGTTGCGCTAGTATGAGTGTTGTGGGCCGAAGTTACTGATTTCCAGAGGGCTAGTATGGACTTTGTGGGCCGAATGGATATTTGGGATGGCAGCTCAATCACTGAAGCCTGGCAGTACAATCACTCGGACCTGGTACCCCCTACCTTCACCCCCCCCCCACTCTGCTCCTTGCCATTCCCCTCCCACCCACACATTCAGTACGTCTCCAAACAACCTCCCCTTCCCCATGTACTCTTAGTGGCTCTCCCACAGAGTAGCCATTCCTGCCTATTAGGTTCCATTGTGATGAAGAACACAGAGCATTAAAAGTGCAAAAAGGTTTTATTAAAGTTTAAAATGTGAATGACTCTTAAAATATAAGAACAATTTACATTTTAAAGATGTAATTTATTAAGTTTTTACTTGTTGTGTCTTGTTGCGTCTTGTTGTGTTCTTCTGCTCACTGCCTCCTGATGACTATTTCCTGTTGATAAAAATACACAATTTTAATATACAGAAAGTCAGCGGTCAAATTTTAAGAAGGAAAATCTGAGAATTTATCTCAAAAGTCATCATTCAACGAAGTACGCTATTAATGACAACATTGACATATGACGATATGACAATTACAGCACGGAAACAGGCCATCTCGTCCCTACAGTCCGTGCCGAACAACTTTCTTGGGCGATGTTCCATCCTTCAGGAAACCTTTGACATTTCCCTTCATATTTCTGTTGAGCTAGTATGTTGGGCCGAAGGTACTGGTTTCCAGAGGGCTAGTATGCAATTTGTGGGCGGAATTGATTTTAGGGCTGGCAGCTCAGTCACCGA
Organism: Amblyraja radiata; assembly: GCF_010909765.2. Taxonomy (NCBI): domain Eukaryota; kingdom Metazoa; phylum Chordata; class Chondrichthyes; order Rajiformes; family Rajidae; genus Amblyraja; species Amblyraja radiata. The sequence continues at coordinate 94,919 of NW_022630098.1, forward strand.
GGGCTGGCAGCTCAGCCACTGAGGCCTGCACTGGCAGAGGGGCACCAACATGCTTAGTGTTGCTGAAGACATCTGGAAGAGTTGTGTCCACAACTTCAAAGCATTCTCTCCTAATCATTGGACATTCAGCCCAAACAATAACTTTCGCGTACCTCGTGAAATGTGCCGTCTTAGAGTTCTGCTCGATGTTGCACAATGTATCCTCAGCCACTTGGATGGGTATCTTGAATCGAGAATGTGTAGTTCTTCCACCAGGCAGATATGTAGCTGCTATCCCAGAGGATATTACAGCAATAGCCACAGCACCTTCACCTCTAACATTTCCTGACATGATGTTGAAAAACCAGCCTGAAGACAATTTCAGTTGTTAATGAACACTGAAGATTTTGTGCAAAATATTTTTTTGAGGTGGGGGATGTTAGGATTGGGTGGGGGGTGGTAAACATCGTGCAGCCAAGGGAGGGGCACAGATTCAGGCGGTGGTTCTCGGGAGCTGATGAGAATGGGGGGGGGGGCTCATGCAGGGGATGAGGGCGGCTTCAGTACGGGGTGCATCCTATAGCCAGGCGGAGGGCAGCATCTTGAGGTGCGGGATGTCAGTGGAGGGCAGGGGGCAGTGAGCGATTTACTCAAGACCTGTGGACTCACTCACCGCCTTGGGATTAACTCATGTCCTTTAGACTGACTGACTCTCATGGCTTGTGGACTGACTGATGCCTGACTTCTGGAGTCACGTCCGACTTTTGTAAACTTAAAACGGTAACATCTACATTGAGGAACAGCTTCTTCCTGGCAGCCATCACGCTATTAAACTTAACAAATAAACTCTGAACTACGAAATACTATATTATTTCACACACACACACACACACATATATATATTCACAAGCACTCACACACATATGCACACACACATATATTCTTAAACACACACACACACACATTCACTCACACACATATTCGTACACACACACACATATTCAAACACACACATATTCACACATACACACACACACACATTCGCATACACATATTCACAAACAGACTCATTCACGCACACACAAACTCAATGACACACACATTCATACAAAGACCCACACACACACATAGACTCATACACACACATACACACACACACACACACACGGACTCACTCACTCACACACACACACAGACTCAATCACACACACATACACAGACTCATCCCCCACCTCAAGACGCTGCCCTATGCGTGGTAAATGTCGTGCAGCTAAGGGCAGCTTCAGGCAAGGGTTGTCGTGAACTGATGAGAAGGGGGTGGGGTGTCCTCATGCAGGGGATGTGGACTGCTTCAGTAGGGGGTGCTTCCTATAGCCAGGCGGAGGGCAGCGTCTTGAGGTGGGGGATGTTAGTGGAGGAGGGGGGCAGTGAGCGATTTACTCATGACCTGTGGACTCACTCACCGCCTTGGGATTAACTCATGGCGTTTAGACTGACTCTCACAGCTTGTGGACTGACTGATGCCTGACTTCTGGAGTCACGTCCGATTTTTGTAAACAGAAAACGGTAACATCTACATTGAGGAACAGTTTCTTCCTGACAGCCATCACGCTATTAAACTTAACAAATAAGCTCTGAACTACGAAATACTACATTATTTCACACACACACACACACACACACACACACACACACACATATATATATATATATTCACAAGCACTAACACACATATGCACACACACATATATTCATAAACACTCACACACATTCACTCACACACATATTCGTTCACACACACACATATTCACACACACACACACATACATACACATTCACACACAAATTCATACACACACATATTCACAAATACACACACACACACATTCTCATACACATATTCACAAACAGACTCATTCACGCACACACGAACTCAATGATACACACATTCACACAAAGACCCACACACACATAGATTCATACACACACACACACGGACTCACTCACTCACACACACGCACACACAGACTCAATCACACACACATACACAGACTCATTCCCCACCTCAAGACGATGCCCTATGGGTGGTAAATGTCGTGCAGCTAAGGGCAGCTTCAGGCGGGGGTTGTCGTGAACTGATGAGAATGGGGTGGGTGTTCTCATGCATGGGATGTGGACTGCTTCAGTAGGGGGGTGCAGCCTATAGCCATGCGGAGGGCCGCGTCTTGAGGCGGGGGATGTCAGTGGAGGAGGGGGGCAGTGAGCGATTTACTCATGACCTGTGGACTCACTCACTGCCTTGGGATTAACTCATGGCCTTTGGTCTGACTCTCACAACTTGTGGACTGACTGATGCCCGACTTCTGGAGTCACGTCCGACTTTTGTAAACTGAAAACTGTAACATCTACATTGAGGAACAGCTTCTTCCTGACAGCCATCACGCTATTAAACATATCAAATAAGCTCTGAACTACGAAATACTATATTATTTCCCACACACACACACACACACATATATATATTCACATGCACTCACACAGATAAGCACACACAGACATATTCACACACACACACACATGTATATATTTTCACATGCACTCACACACATATACACACACACACATATTCACACACACACATACATATAGAGACACGCACATATTCACACACACACATACATATAGAGACACGCACATATTCACACACACGCATATTCACTCACACACATATTCAGACACACACCTACACACATACATATACACACACACATATTCACACACACATACATATATTCACACACACACACACACATATATTCACACGCACACACACACACATATAGGGAGGTTTCACGGCAGTCGGTTCACGCTACACCAAATGGATTACACGCGATGTACTGCTGGTAGGCACTTACCATTGTTTCCAACTCCATCTTCCAGGCAGATGCTTAGCGAACATTGGCCGTTTGCTCACTGCATTTCATCAACACTAAAGCATTATTTGTGGGGTTTTTTATTCATTTGGCAACTAAAAAGTTTCAGAAGTAATAAATCTGGTTGTATTTTTTTTTTTTAATTGCCCATGGTTCTCAAGTAGGTTTTTACGTACAAAACGAAAATGCATCTGAAGAAAAATTTACAGCCAGATTTATCACTTCTGAGAATTTTTAGATACCAAAGGAATCAAGAAAAAACACGAATAATGCCTTACTGTTGATGAAATGAAGTGAGAAAACACGATAATTCCAATATTTTCAATTACGATATCTGCACAGCCAATGTTTACCAAGCACTTTAGCTACTGTTGTCCCTTCAATTCTCGCTTCTCTTTACCTTCATTTCTTTTCACGTTTGGAATTCTAATGTTTGGTACATGTCTCTCACACTTACCCCAACTTCCACAATTTTTTTCAGAGCACAAATTCAACATTTTGGCGGTTTTAACAGATAGGAAAGTACGCGTTTCTTGCATTAATAACATATACTGGAAGTGACGGATGTCTTCCAGATGGATTGAGCGGCTCCGTGCGTCAAGTCCTATGCCATTGTGACCTTACGTGCAACCCCCTATTCACACACACACACATTCCTATATATGCACACACATATACATATATATTCACACACACACACACACATATATATATGCACAAATATATATATTCACACTCATCTATCCACGCACACACACACATATATATTCACACACACATATATATTCACACACGCATATTCATACACACACACACATATATTCACACACACACACATATTCACACACACACATATATTCGCACACACTCACATATATATATTCACACACACACACACACACATATATATATTCACACACACACACATATATATATTCACACACGCATATATATATATATATATTCACACACGTATATTCACACACACACACATACACATATATTCACACACACACATATATTCATACACACACATATACATTCACACACACTCATATTCACACACACACACACACACATATATTCGCACACACTCACATATATATATATTCACACACACACACACACACATATATATATTCACACACACTCATACATATTCACACACATATATTCATGCACACACACACATATTCACACACGCACGTATTCACGCACACACACATATTCGCACACACTCACACATATATATATTCAAACACACAGACAAATATATATTCACACACACACACTCATATATATATTCACACACATATATATATTCACACACACACATATTCACACACACACACATATATATATATTCACACACATATATATATTCACACACACACACATATATTCACACATACACACACACACACATCTATGTTCACACACACACATATATTCACACACACATATATATATATATTCACACACATATATATATATTCACACACACACATTCACATACACAACACTAAAATACACTGTGCAAAACGAATATTCAAATCCTGCTGTAGAGTCTTTTGCTGAAACAAAATGCTGCTTTTAAACAACGTCCAACAAACACAGACTTACCATAGAGAAAGCAGCCGAATATTTGCACGAATTTTCAAATCCTGTTGTAGTATGTGGCTGAAACACAATGCAGCTTTTGCTGCAACACACAAACCAGTTATGTAGAATTATTCAACACCTCGTGCACTCCGTCTTCGGCAGGCAGCGCCATCTTGCCCACGACCGGAAATGACGTCATCGCCGCCATTTGCCTCCGTCCGGAAATGACGGCATCGTCGCCAGCTCGCCTCCGACCGGAAATGACGTCATCGTCGCCATCTTGCCTCCGGTCGTAAATTACGTCATCGCCGCTGGCTTACCGGTCACCGGAAATGACGTCATCGCCGCCATCTTGCAACCGCCAAAATCACAAAATGAGCGCCAATTTTAAATTTAAACACAGTTCTGGTCCAAATATAAAGCTTTATTCGTGCATTACTCGCCAGAAAACGTTGCAACAAATGCATTTCAATTTACATGAACATTTCAAAGACATCATGCTTTAGTCACCTGGAAACGGAAATTTAAACAGTTGTGGTCCAAATATAAAGCTTTATTCGTGCATTACTCGCCTGAAAACGTTGCAACAAATGCATTTCAATTCACATGAACATTTCAAAGACATCATGCTTTGGTCACCTGAAAACGGGTGCAACCATTTTAAAACCCAAGAGAAACAAATTTGCAAACGCTTTATAACAATAACAAATGCATTTCATGTTCAATACACACTTCAAAGACAATATAGATAGACAAATATACAAATGATTTTCATGTTCAATGCACACTTTAAACACAATATAGATAGACAAATATACAAATGATTTTTATTTTCAATGCACACTTCAAACACAATATGGATAGACAAATTTAGAAACTCTTACCAACACAATGCCAAGAAACTTCTGACCATGGTGAATGGTGAACAACACACATATCAATTGGATGAAAAAACATATGCAGGGGTCTCACCTTGGAGTAGAGCTGCAGCTCAGAGAGCCGTGACCCTTTCACTTCGCGGTCTGGCAGAAAGTGATAGAAGCGGGACACATCCGGGTTTGTATAGCCCCTCCTCCCCTGCTGCCAGCGGGGGCAGTAGAGAGAATGGGGAATGAAGTAAAAACATTAATATCTCGGTCATTATTCATCGACGGAAAAAATGCTCGGTGGATATCCGGCAGAGGGGGGGGGCTCTGAGCGAGGTGGCCAAAAATGAAGGCCGTAGGTGGCGGCGTTCTCTCGGAAATCGCAGCACATATCGGCAAAAGATGTCAAGAACAGAGTTTTAGTAATATAGATGTGTGTGAATATATATATGTGTGTGTGTGTGAATGTGTGTGTGTGTGTGTGTGTGTGTGTGTGTGTGTGTGTGTGTGTGTGTGTGTGTGTGTGTGGTGGTGGCAGGCGTGTGTGAGTGGTGAGTGTGTGTGTGTGTGTGTGTGTGTGCGTGTGTGTGTGTGTGTGTGTGTGTGTGTGTGTGAGTGTGTGTGTGTGTGTGTGTGTGTGCGTGTGTGTGTGTGTGTGTGTGTGTGTGTGTATGTGTGTGTGTGTGTGTGTGTGTGTGTGTGAATATATGTGTGTGTGTGAATATATGTGTGTATGTGTGTGTGTGTGTGTGTGTGTGTGAATATATGCGTGTGTGTGAGTATATGTGTGTATGAGTGTGTGTGTGTGTGTGTGTGTGTGTGTGTGTGTGTGTGTGTGTGTGAATATGTGTGTGTGTGAATATATGTGTGTGTGAATATATGTGTGTGTGTGAATATATGTGTGTGTGTGTGTGCGTGGATAGATTGTGTGAATGTATATATGTGTGCATATATATATGTGTGTGTGTGTGTGTGAATATATATCAATGTGTGTGTGAATATATATGTATGTGTGTGTGAATATATATGTATGTGTGCGTGAATGTGTGTGTGTGTGTGAATAGGGGGTTGCACGTAAGGTCACAAGGTCATAGGACTTGACGCACGGAGCCGCTCAATCCATCTGGAAGACATCCATCACTTCCAGTATATGTTATTAATGCTAGAAACGCGTACTTTCCTATCTGTTAAAAACCGCCAAAATGTTGAATTTGTGCTCTGAAAAAAATTGTGGAAGTTGGGGTAAGTGTGAGAGACATGTACCCAACATTAGAATTCCAAACGTGAAATGAAATGTAGGTAAAGAGAAGCGAGAATTGAAGGGACAACATCAGTTAAAGTGCTTGGTAAACATTGGCTGTGCAGATATCGTAATTGAAAATATTGGAATTATCGTGTTTGCTCACTGAATTTCATCAACAGTAAGGCATTATTCGTGTTTTTTCTTGATTCCTTTGGTATCTAAAAATTCTCAGAAGTGATAAAACTGGCTGTAAATTTTTCATCGTATGCGTTTTCATTTTGTGCGTAAAAATCTACTTGAGAACCATGGGCAATTTAAAAAAAAATTTTTAAAAATACAGTCAGATTTATTATTTCTGAAACTTTTTAGTTGCCAAAGGAATCAAGAAAAAACACAAATAATGCTTAAGTGTTGATGAAATGCAGTGAGCAAACGGCCAATGTTCGCTAAGCATCTCCCTGAAGATGGAGTTGGAAACAATGGTAAGTGCCTACCAGCAGTACATCGCGTGTAATCCATTTGGTGTAGCGTGACCCGACTGCCGTGAAACCTCCCTATATGTGTGTGTGTGTGTGTGCGTGTGAATATATATATGTGTGTGTGTGTGTGTGTGTGTGTGTGTGTGTGTGTGTGTGTGTGTGTGTGTGTGTGTGTGTGTGTGTGTGTGTGTGTGTGTGTGTGTGTGTGTGTGTGTGTGTGTGTGTGTGTGTGTGTGTGTGTGTGTATGTGTGTGTGTGAATACATGTATGTGTGTGTGTGAATATGTATGTGTGTGTGAATATGTATGTGTGTGTGAATATGTGTGTGTGTGGGTGTGTGTCTGAATATGTGTGTGAGTGAAAATGCGTGTGTGTGAATATGTGCGTGTCTATATATGTGTGTGTGTGTGAGTAAATATGTGTGTGTGAATATGTGTGTGTGTGTGTGTATATGTGTGTGAGTGTACGTGTGTGTGTGCATGATTATATGTGTGTGTGAATATGAGTGTTGGTGTGTGTGCATATGTCTGTGAGTGCATGTGAATATATATATATGTGTGTGTGTGTGTGAAATAATATAGTATTTCATAGTTCAGAGCTTATTTGATATGTTTAATAGCATGATGGCTGTCAGGAAGAAGCTGTTCCTCAATGTAGATGTTACAGTTTTCAGTTTACAAAAGTCGGGCGTGACTCCGGAAGTCGGGCATCAGTCAGTCCACAAGCTGTGAGAGTCAGTCCAAAGGCCATGAGTTATCCCAAGGCAGTGAGTGAGTCCACATGTCATGAGTAAATCGCTCACTGCCCCACTCCTCCACTGACATCCCCCACCTCAAGACGCTGCCCTCCGCCTGGCTATAGGATGCACCCCCTACTGAAGCCGTCCACATCCCTTGCATGTGTGTGTGTGTGTGTGTGTGTGTGTGTCTGTGTGTGTGTGAAATATTATAGTATATCGTAGATCAGAGCTTATTTGTTAAGTTTAATAGCTTGATGGCTGTCAGGAAGAAGCTGTTCCTCAATGTGGATGTTACCGTTTTCAGTTTACATAAGTCTGACGTGACTCCAGAAATCAGGCATCAGTCATTCCACAAGCCGTGAGAGTCAGTCAGTCTAAAGGACATGAGTTAAACCCAAGGCGGTGAGTGAGTCCACAGGTATTGAGTAAATCGCTCACTGCCCCCTCTCCTCCACTGACGCCCGCACCTCAAGATGCTGCCCTCCGCCTGGCTATAGGATGCACCCCCTACTGAAGCCGTCCACATCCCTTGCATGTGGACACCCCACCCCCTTCTCATCAGTTCACGACAACCCCCGCCTGAAGCTGCCCTTAGCTGCACGACATTTACCACCCATAGGGCAGCGTCTTGAGGTGGGGGATGAGTCTGTGTATGTGTGTGTGATTGAGTGTGTTTGCGTGTGTGTGAGTGAGTGAGTCCGTGTGTGTGAATATGTGTGTGTATGAATATGTGTGTGTGAATGTGTGTGTGAATATGTGCGTGTGTTTGTGTGTGTGTGAATATGTGTGTGTGTGAATATGTGTGTGTGTGTGTACGAACATGTGTGTGAGTGAATATGAGTGTGTGTGTGTAAATATGTGTGCGTGTGTGTTTATGAATATATGTGTGTGTGCAAATGTGTGTGAGTGCTTGTGAATATATATATGTGTGTGTGTGTGTGTGTGTGTGTGTGTGCGTGTCTGTGGTGTGTGAAATAATATAGTATATCGTAGTTCAGAGCTTATTTGTTAAGTTTAATAGCTTGATGGCTGTCAGGAAGAAGCTGTTCCTCAATGTAGATGTTACCGTTTTCAGTTTACATAAGTCTGACGTGACTCCAGAAGTCAGGCATCAGTCATTCCACAAGCCGTGAGTGTCAGTCAGTCTAAAGGACATGAGTTAAACCCAAGGCGGTGAGTGAGTCCACAGGTATTGAGTAAATCGCTCACTGCCCCCTCTCCTCCACTGACGCCCGCACCTCAAGATGCTGCCCTCCGCCTGGCTATAGGATGCACCCCGTACTGAAGCCACCCTCATCCCCTGCATGAGCCCCCCACCCCTTCTCATCAGCTCACGAAAACCCACGCCTGAAGCTGTGCCCCTCCCTTGGCTGCACGATGTTTACCACCCCCACCCCACCCTGACAGCCCCCACCTCAAAAAAAAATTTTGCACAAAATCTTCAGTGTTCATTAACAACTGAGACGGCACATTTCACGGGGCAAGTAAAAGTCACTGTTTGGGATGAATGTCCAATGATTAGGAAATAATGATTTGAAGTTGTGGACAGAACTCTTCCAGATGTCTTCAGCAACTCTAAGCATTCTGGTGCCCCTCTGCCAGTACAGGCGTCAGTGACTGAGCTATCAGCCAAAAAATCCATTCCGCGCACAAACTCCATACTAGCCCTCTGGAAACCACTACCTTCGGCCCAACATACCAGCTCAACAGAAATGTGAAGGGAAATGTCAAAGGTTTCCTGAAGGATGGAACATCGCCCAAGAATGTTGTCATTAATAGCGTGCTTCGTTGAATGATGACTTCTGAGATAAATTCTCAGATTTTCCTTCTTAAAATTTGACAGCTGACATTCTGTGTATTAAAATTGTGTATTTTTATCAACAGGAAATAGTCATCAGGAGGCAGTGAGCAGAAGAACAAAACAAGACGCAACAAGACACAACAAGTAAAAACTAAATAAATTACATATTTAAAATTTAAATTGTTCTTATATTTTAAGAGTCATTCACATTTTAAACTTTAAAAAAACCTTTTTGCACTTTTAATGCTCTGTGTCCTTCATCACAATAGAACCCAATAGGCAGGAATGGCTGCTCTGTGTGAGAGCCACTAAGAGTGCATGGGGGGGTTGTTTGGAGACGCACTGAATGTGTGGGTGGGAGGGGAATGACAAGGAGCAGAGTGGGGGGGAGGGTGAAGGTAGGTGGGATGACAGAGTGAACTGCCAGCGTACCAGGCGTGAGTGACTGCACTGCCAGTCCACGAGCCGTGAGTTAGTGAACTGCCAGCCCAATAATCCATTATGTCCACACTCTCCCGCTTCTCTCTCTTACTGTCTGTCACCTGTTTTGGGCACAATTTCTGGCAGTTTCTCAGCCGCCAGCCAGCCAGGTCCGAGTGATTGTACTGCCAGGCCTCGGTGATTGAGCTGCCAGCCCAAAAATCCATTCGGCAAACAAACTCCATACTAGCCCTCTGGAAATCAGTACCTTCGGCCCACAACACTCATAATAGCGCAACAGAAAGCCCCCCTCCCACTGGCCAGCAATATTGGAATTGCTGCAGAGGTGGAATATTGTGTTGGGTGTCCAGCCCTCCCGTGTGATGCTGGGACCCAACGGGTCCCACTTAGTCCAGTCTATATTACTAAAACTCTGTTCTTGACCGGTTTTGGCGATCTGTGCTGCGATCTCCGAGAGAACGCCGCCACCTACGGCCGTCATTTTCGCCAACTCGCTCAGAGACCCCCTCCGCCGTATGTGTGCCGAGGATTTTTCCCGTCGATGAAATATGACAGAGATATTAATGATTTTACAACATTTCCCATTCTCTCTGCTGCCCCCGCTGGCGGCAGGGAGTTTGGGTTGAAGTAACCCCCCTCTCTCCTCTCCCCCCTCTCTCCTCTCCCCCCCTCTCTCCTCTCCCCCCATTTTCCTCTCCTCACCTTCTCCTCTCCCCCTTCTCCTCTCCCCCCTCCCCCCCCCCCCCTCTCCTCTACCCCCCTCTCCTCTCTCCCCCTCCCATCTTCATTGGATGTCTGAGTTCAAAGGTACTCTCTATCTCTCCCCTCCTCTCTCCCCATTTGCAGGCAGTGCTTTTTTACTTCAAACTAACCATATTTTCATTTTCAAACCACATTAAGTGTACTCACAGCTGTGTAGACATTTGTTCAGAGTCATTCAGAGCTCCATCTTGCAGAGACTGATTGAGGCACACTACTTCCTGGTTTTATAGTCCCTCCACCTCCCTCCAGCAGGGGCAGCAGAGAGAATGGTGAATTGTTTTGTTAACATTACTTTCCCTCTGATATTTCATCGATGGGAAAAATACCCTGGTCCAGGAAGACAGACGTGGGTTCTGTTCGAGGTGGCCAAAACTGACTACTTAAAAATGTCTTAATGTAATGAGGAATGGATTAGGGAATGTAAAAGTGAAATCGCTAGCGTGTGGTTTTGGCGGGTAAGGAATCAAAGGCTATACGTCGAATCTGAAAAAAAATATCTGAAAATCGAATCTGACATACATCCGCAAACACACACACACACACACACACACACACACACACACACACACACACACACACACACACACACACACACACACACACACACACACACACACACACACACACACGCGCGCGCGCGCGTACGCAGACACACACACATACAGACACACACACACACACACACACACACACACACACACACACAAACACACACACACACACACACACACACACACGCGCACACACACACACATACACACACACACACACACACACACACACACACACACATATATGTATACATATTTATCCTTTTAATTATTTCGAGTATTTTAGATTAACGCCCCTTGATTAGTGATTTGGTTGTCATTCCCACCTGCAGATAAACTTGCCTTAGTAAAATTAAAGTAGTGATGTCTAATACGTACAGGCAGATATGTAGTTTAACGTACCATCATTGTCTTCCAAATGGTCTTGTGTCAATATAAATCAGGCGTCACCGAAAGACACAGCAGTAAACACAGCTCAATCCCAAATACAATGATCATTGGGAGATTGTTCAAAGAACAAAGCATTCATCTACTCCGAATGCACAGAATTTTCATTTGATGTTTTCTTTATTGCAAAAGGCACGTTAGAACTTTTCCTTCTTCCAAATAGTCTCCGAAGAAAATATACACCATGCACCACCGAAAGACAGAGCCTATTTCCTCACCATTACAGATAAGCAAAGGTCCTGTAAGCCTTTCGACTTTATTTTATATTTTCACGATTGCCCTTTGTCCCTTGGCAACAGGGAACGGCATCTGACTGTAGAAGACGAAAGTGAGTATCATTTCCACATGCTCAGTTGCATTTTTCTTTAAAACACAGAATTATAATAAGAGATGAAGAGGGCTTAACCATTTTTAAGCAATTTACCTATCCCCATCCCTTGCTGTCTTCTTGACGCTTTGCAATTCATCATTGCACCGCAAGGGATACGGATAAGGATAGGTAGATTGCTCCTTCTTCTTGCGTGTGAGACAGCAGAAGTCTGGAGCAGGATGCTGCCACCCGCTTCAAAACCCGTCAGTGGCCGCCTTAAACGGGCGCATGATCCGGGTTGGCGCCAAGCTGTCTCTGTTCGTTGTCGTTCGCCCGGCTGAGATAAGTTGACAAGGCTCACCACGGGGAGGTCGACAACATTAGTCCCCGGTAGATTGCTGAAAACGATTAAAGTCCTCTTCATATGATATTATAATATTGTGCTTTAAATAATGTTGAGACTGTGTATGTGGAATCCCCCACCCCCCGAATTCCCGCACTATCCTCTCATGCCCCATCCCTTTGCCACACCCTTGCCTCACCCACCTCCCCCCCCCATAGATTTGCACAACCCCCTCGCCCTTCCCCCTATGCCCCCATCCTTCGGTTTCCCACCACCTCCTATTAGTCTGCAGAGCCAAAAGAGGTGGGGGAGATACTGAACAATTTATTTTCTTCGGTATTCACCAAGGAGAATGATTTCGAATTATGTGAGGTAAGGGAAACAAGCAGATTAGCTATGGAAACTATGAGATTCAAAGAAGAAGAAGAAGGACTGACACATTGGAATCAATTAAAAGTGGATAATTCTCCAGGTCCTGCCAGGATATTCCCTAGGACATTGAGGGAAGTTAGTGTAGAAATAGCAGGGGCTATTACAGAAATATTTCAAATGCCAATAGAAACGGGAATAGTTCCGGAGGATTGGCGTATTGCGAATGTTGTTCCATTGTTTAAAAAGGGTTCTAAGAGTAAACCTAGCAGTTATAGACCTGTTAGTTTGATTTCAGTGCTGGGCAAATTAATGGAAAGGATACTGAGAGATAAAATATATAAGCATCTGGATAAACATGGTTTGATTAGGAACAGTCAACATGGATTTGTGCCTGGAAGGTCATGTTTGAGTAATCTTCTTGAATTTTATCAAAAGGTTACTAGTGGAATTGACGAGGGTAAAGCAGTGGATGTTGTCTATATGTACTTTAGTAAGGCCTTTGACAAGGTTCCTCGTGGAAGATTGGTTAAGAAGGTTCAATTGTTGGGTATTAATGCAGGAGTACCAAGATGAATTCAACAGTGGCTGAATGGGAGATGCCAGAGAGTAATGGTGGATGGCTGTTTGTCAGGTTGGAGGCCAGTGACTAGTGGGGTGCCTCAGGGATCTGTGCTGGGACCAGTGTTGTTTGTCATGTACATCAAGGATCTGGATGATGGTTTATGCATATGATTATAAGATAATAATAATAATAATGGATGGGATTTATATAGCGCCTTTCTAATACTCGAGGCGCTTATAGGCGGTGTTGTGGATAATGAAGTAGATTGTCAAAGTCTACAGAGAGATTTAGGCCATTTGGAAGATTGGGCTGAAAGATGGCTGATGGAGTTTAATGCTGATAAGTGTGAGGTGCTACATCTTGGCAGGACAAACCGAAATAGGACGTACATGGTAAATGGTAGCGATTTGAGGAATGCAGTTGAACAGAGGGATCTAGAAATAACTGTGCATAGTTCCCTGAATGTGGAATCTCATGTAGATAGGGTGGTACATACAGCTTTTGGTGTGCTAGCCTTGAGAAAGAGCATTGAGTATAGCGGTTGGGATGTAATGTTAAAATTGTACAAGGCATTGGTGAGACCAATTCTGGATCATGGTGTACAATTTTGATCGCTAAATTATAGGAAGATGTCAACAAAATAGATAGCCTTCAGACGAGATTTACTAGAATGTTGCCTGGGTTTCAGCAACTAAGTTACAGAGAAAGGTTGAATGTTAGGTCTTTATTCTTTGGAGTGCAGAAGGTTAAGGGGTACTTGATAGAGGTCTTTCAAATGATGAGAGGGATAGACAGAGTTGACGTGTATACGTTTTTCCCAATGAGAGTAGGGAAGCTTCAAACAAGAGGACATGACTTCAGAATTAAGGGACTGAAGTTTAGGGGTAACATGCGGGGGAACTTCTTTATTCAGAGAGTGGTAGCTGTGTGGAATGAGCTTCCAGTGGAGGTGGTGGAGGTAGGTTCGATTTTATCATTTAAAAATAAATTGGATAGGTATATGGATGGGAAAGGAATGGAGGGTTATGTTCTGTGTGCAGGTAGATGGGACTAAGGGAAATAAGTGTTCGGCATGGACTTGTATGACCTAGATGGCCTGTTTCCGTGCTGAATTTGTTATATGGTTTTTATGGTTATATGGTTTATATTAGTCAGTTCGCTCTGATATGACCGCCTCATGCTAGACATTTCTGTGGCAATCGTTCTTCTGCCGCCAGCCAGCGTCTCTCATTCCCATATGGAGAAAATGTCCTCGGGATTTTCCAAAGACTAGCAGATAGACTTCCACATGGATTTTTTTTTTCAAATAAATTTATTTTCGAAATTACGCTGTCTTATTAAACCTACATTTTAAATCTAAAGTTGCTCTATCGCATAAAACTGGCATTTGATTAAACATTTTAATTTTAAAATATTGCGTCTACTCCTCTCATTCATCCTCTGCCCTTTCGAGTTCGGTGGAATCCAGGGCCACCTCTTGTTAGTCCTTCTCCAGCGACGCCATGTCCTCCCTCGCGTCCTGTAACTCCCTTTCCTCCAGCCCCTCTCCCACGTACCAGTGAACAAAGGCCCGCTTCGCGTACATCTTGTCGAACTTCAGGTCCAGGCAGGTCCAGGCCATGGCGATGGCGGTGGTGTTGCTCAGCATGCAGAGGGCGCGTTGCATCTTGGCCAGGTCGCCCCCAGGCACCACCGTCGGGGGTTGGTAGTTGATGCCCACCTGCGGGGGTAGGGAAAGTGCGGATATTGAATTTCTCTTCCTTGGCCCATGTGAACAAGCGAGCTCCTCCCAACCCATCCGGAAATGGCGGCGCTGTTAACAGCTGCGGCTCGCCTGCAGTCCGTCTGTCTTTACTTTTTTCTGTAGTTTTTTGGGGGTCTTCTTTTGTTTACGTTCTAGTTTGTTGGGTTGTGTTAGAGGGGGGGCATGTTCTCTGTCTCTTCCCTCGGGGGAATGCGCTGGCGGCCTCCAGCCTGCGACTGACCCCGAGGCTCCGCAGGCAGAGCCAGCCAGGACTCACCAACGAGAAGCTGGCCGGCTTCGGGGCTGAGGCAGCGTTGGCCCGACTTGCTGGTGCGGCGTTCTGGCTTTCGGCGGCGGCCTGGAGCTGATGCAGCGGGACTCGGGGCTGAGACTGCGGGACCCGGAGCTGGGGCAGCGGCCCGGAGCGGAGACTGCGGGACTCGGAGCTGGGGCAGCGGTCCGGGGCGGAGACTGCGGGACCCGGAGCTGGGGCAGCGGGCCGGGGCGGAGACTGCGGGACCCGGAGCTGGGGCAGCGGCCTGGATCGGAGACTGCGGGACCCGGAGCTGGGGCGGCGGCCTGGAGCTGTGGCGGCTGCCTGGAGCTGATGCTGTGGCGGGCCGTCTCGGAGCGGAGACGGCGTTCCGGCTTTCGGCGGCGGCGACATCACCACGGAGGTCTGCTGGACTGGAGGGCGGCATCTCCGGCCTGGATCGATCGCCTCAGCGCAGAGGGAGAACAAGGAGGGAAGAGACGGAGACTAAGACTTTTCATCCATCACAGTGAGGATGTGCTTGGTGAACTCACTGTGGTATATGTTTAATTTGTGTTTATTGTATGTTTTGTTTTTATTGGTTCTGTGTATGACTGCAGGCAACATAATTTCGTTCAGACCGAAAGGTCTGAATGACAATAAAGGAATCTAGTCTAATCTAACCTAATCTTCGCAGTGAACCCCGTGGTTTGGGGTGAACTGCAAAGCCTCTGTTCCCCGGGCGAGCGCGCTGGAAAGAGAAATGTCAATTAAGAGATTATACAAATTATTTACTTCTTCCCCTATCAGAAGGTCAATGTTACCTGGATTACTTTTACAGACCGATTACCGATAGCAAGAGATACTTCGGCCCACTGTCTCCAGGCACATGCATTCCTACAAATCTACCGACTCTCTTCCATCCCCTGCGCATTAGGACAGGGTGTGTCCTGCGATTGTTAGGACCCGGTGAGAACGTCCCCATTGGATGTGTTGGGGTGTTGAGTAGTGAGGGCACAGTGGTGAAAGAGGGGGAGGTCCTTGTTCAATTATTGTCGATGAATACAGTGACATCTACTTAACCTTTCTAGATGTGCCGTTTACCTGAGGTATCTTACAAACGTAGCCAATGCCCCTCCTCCACCTGCGATACATGATTTTGTCTCAAACCCTTCAGTTACCTTGAACCCGGTTGGACACCATTCCACGAACTGGATGCTGCGCTTGCTCTTGATGGTGGCGATGGCGGCGTTGACGTCCTTGGGCACCACGTCCCCACGGTACAACATGCAGCACGCCATGTACTTGCCCTGGCGAGGGTCGCACTTCACCATCTGGTTGGCCGGCTCGAAGCAGGCGTTGGTGATTTCGGGGACCGACATTTGCTCATGGTAAGCCTTCTCGGCCGAGATCAGGGGCGCGTAGGTGGCGAGCGGGAAGTGGATGCGCGGGTAGGGGACCAGGTTGGTTTGGAACTCAGTCAGGTCCACGTTCAGAGCGCCGTCAAAGCCCAGCGACGCGGTGATGAACGACACTGTCTGCGCGATCAGGCGGTTGAGGTTGGTGTAGGTGGTGCGCTCGATGTCCAGGTTCCGCCGACATACGTCGTAAATTGCCTCGTTCTCCACCGTGAAGGCGCAGTCGGAGTGCTCCAGAGTGCAGTGGGTGACCAGCACCGCGTTGTAGGGCTCGACCACGGCGGTGGAGATCTGCGGCTCCGGGTAGACGGAAAACTCCAGCTTACAATTCTTGCCGTAGTCGACGGAGAGTCTCTCCATGAGGAGGGACATAGAAACATAGAAACATAGAAAATAGGTGCAGGAGTAGGCCATTCGGCCCTTCGAGCCTGCACCGCCATTCAATATGATCATGGCTGATCATCCAACTCAGTATCCTGCACCTGCCTTCTCTCCATGCCCCCTGATCCCTTTAGCCACAAGGGCCACATCTAACTCCCTTTTACGTGAAGCCCGAGACGGTGCCGCCGCCAAAACTGTGGAAGATAAGGAACCCCTGCAGTCCGGTGCATTGGTCAGCCTGTGGGGGGGGGAAAGCAAGAAGTGTTAAAAAGAACACACTAAATCACAATACGAATTTAACACCAACATCCACCACAGCATTCATCACTGTGGTGGCAGGCACAAAATTTGGCCAGTCCTCCTCCACTTCCCCCCATGGTCGGGACCTCAACCCTCCGCAGCCGTCGCTGCGGGCGACTAGATGAATGAAAGTCAAGGTAAGTCCTGAATCGGTGCCTCCCCCAACGGAGACCGCGGTTTCAGGTTGGTGTACGCCGCACGCCAGCGGTCGGTGATTTAATGTTCGCGCCGCAGCCAGAAGCACCGCAGACCGCAGGGCCGGCAGTCGAAGTCGAAGCTCCCCTCCAGGGATCCCCAGCGAGGTACTTCGCTCCCGATGGTAAGTCCATGCCACGCCCGCGGTAGAAGTTGACCGCGGGCCGGTAGTTGAAGTGGAAGCTTCTTCCGCTCCCTGGTCCCCAGCGAGGGATCCCAGGCTGCAGACGTCGCGATGGCCGGAACTCTGCAGACCGCGGCACCAAGCTGCCGCGGGCCAGTGAACGGAGCGCTCCCTTCCGGCGAGCCCCAGTGAGGGCTTGCCCGCTTCACGCCGAGAATCCGCGCTGTGCCCGCAGCTGAAGCCCCGGTTGAAAGAAACGGACATGCTGCTAACAAGGCTGCCGACACTAACATTACATTACTAACACTATTCGCTCTCCGGCATAGCCCCGCTTGACAGCAGAAGAGCAGGATCCAGCATGAAGGAGCACTAGCGGCAGACAACAGATGAACGACATCCAATGCTTGGCCTGACACAATTTCCGGGCCGACTAGTATCGAGGTAAAGTGGTCTTCACTGTGCGACGCCGCTTGAGGCTGGCATTACAACAAGTTAAGCACGAGTCTCCATATGGGGTGATAGAATATCCACTCTAGCTCCCTCAAATACCATGGGACTAACGGCAAGTGAGTAACTCCCGCCTGGTGCACACACAAGTTGGGCCAGATGGAAATGCCTCAATCGAATGAGAACTGGTGTTGGCAGTGCCTAAGTGCCTCTGAACAAGTAGGAGTTTAACTCCAACTATGTCACCTCCGAATGTGCTATTGAACCGCAAAGAACGGAAAACCTACTGAAATGGCCTCAACTGGATAACCAATACACAGCTGCCGATCTCGCTGCATGTAACGAAGATGCCGAGAAGTGTGTTCATCTCTGACTGAACAATATCTAATCTTGTGATGTGGACTGGATAAGAAGAAGTTCTCATGAGAGGTCGGACAAATGTGGACTATGTTCTCTGAAACATGCACGGTCGAGGGGGGGTGAGATAGAACTCCATAAAAAATATGAAAGGCAGGGGTAGGAAACGTTTTTTTCAGAACCAATTTCCCATGTTGGAAATGTCAAGGTAGAAGGGTCATGGTTTCAAGGTATGGTTAGAGCACAATAGAAATACTCAGGGTGCTCCCGGATAGGAAGCTCCCTGGTGTGCGGTGATAATGAAGGAATTATGTGAGATTCTATTGCGAATCAACTTACCACCTTCCGGATACGATTCAGGACTAAGTCCACGATCTCCTTGCCGATGGAGCAGTGGCCTCTGGCGTAGTTATTAGCCGCGTCCTCATTGCCGGTGATGAGCTGCTCCGGGTGGAAGAGCTGCCGGTAGGTGCCGGACCGCACCTCATCTGTAGGGGGACGGGAGCAGAAAATAGTGAATTAACCTGCGCTACACATACCGCCCTCCACGAATGTCAGGATAGGATTTGTGATAATGCAGAACCTATCAGTATTCATTTCCTGCGGCCTGACCAATCACCGTGGGACGTGCTTGCCCGCCCCCGTCTCGCTGAAGAAGGTGTTGAAGGAGTCGTCGCCGCCTCCGATGGTCTTGTCGCTGGGCATATGTCCATCCGGCTCGATCCCGTGCTCCAGGCAATACAGCTCCCAGCAAGAGTTGCCGATCTGGCACCCGGCCTGGCCGATGTGGATTAAAATACATTCTCGCTGGAGACGAAGAGAAATAAAAAACGATAATATTTACAAATACAGATTATTGACACCAGATGGACAGGGGCCGTAATAGATGACGGATCACTTATCCCTTCCCAATTGTAATAGATATTTTCGGAGATCTGTTACAATTGACACCCCGTCCGCCAATAAATGCACACGTATAAACAACAAAACACACGATGAATTATTATGGAAGACGCCATCGACTAGGGCAAGGTACAGCTGTGGATGAGGAACTAATGTGTCCTTGTTATACTTTGATGTTATCTCGGTTAGCGACACCTCCGCCCAATATATGAATGGAACATCCGGTCAACAGATAGTACCGGACGTGAAATGTGTTTGGTGAGCGCTCTGCTATGTAGCCATCGCCTCCCACCAATCGGATGCCAGGCTCGATGGAACGCGGCGGTGTTGGTGGTTCTGTCACGTGGGCTCACCATCCTCTCTCTCTGTTGTCGCGGCGGTCGATGGCGGATGTCGCCACTCGCCCAACTTATACCGCGGCCCGGCTCAGCAAGAACGGTCTCTGATTGGCCTCGCGGGACAATTGACCCGCGGTTGCTCGGAGACATTGTAGTAAACAAAACTCTGCGGATTGTCCGCGGTAATGTTCGTCACAAGTGAGCTGAAATGTCGTTCAGACCGAAAGGTCTGAATGACAAATAAATTCAATTCAATTCCTAGGAATACCACTTAGCAACGAGCAGATGAGGTTTGTGTACCTCCCATCAGCGAACATCTGCCAGCCACCAACCCCTCTCCCAACACGCCCATCTGCATCCAAAGCAGAGGGTGTGATTACATGGCACAGTAACGGGCCTTTTGTCCCGCCCCTCTTATCCTGACGATCGCACCCACGCTATTCCCATGCGCGCGCATTCCCACTTCTTCCCTCTAACGTCGGGCAGAAGATATTAAACCTTGAAAGCCCGTACGACCAGATTCGGAGCAGATTTCTCCCCGCTGTTATCAGCCACTTGACCTCTTATAAGATAAAGGATTTATACCCGATCGACAACCTATATTGTTGCGGACCTTGCATCTTGTTATCTGCACTTACTCAGCAGCTGTAACATTAAGATCTGCACCATGTACTCATGTACAGGATGACCTGTTGTACTCATGGACAGTAGACTTTAATCTGCATGGTGGCCGATTAGGAAAAGGGGATCACGACACTTTCAGTTATTTATTATCAAATTCAAATTCTGCAGAATTGGGTGTCTCTCACTATCGCCCCCTAGAGACACCCCGAGGATGGGGATGCTCTCTATTTGTATTCATTTCAGTTCACAATTGTCACACCCTCATCCCTCCCCTTTGGGCTCCTTCCAATCAGAGCACTAAGGTTTACATTCCCACGAGAACGTCCCGAAACGCCTCCCGACCTCAAAGTTACCTCCCACAACATGCATCGCATGTGCATTTAAATGAAGCATCTTGTCATAGTGGGCGTTGCTTCATATTCATGTTCCTCATCACGTCTGCGCATTAGAGCGTTACCTCGTGTCCTTTTCCACTCTGCCTTAGTTCACTTAAAGGCTTCAGCTGAAGTTTTTATCTGTTAATTCACAGCATTGAAAGTCTCTGCCTGTTCTTTTATTGTTACTATCTAGCCTAGCGCTTTTCTGGTGTCTATGCTACAAGCTCACTAATATTCTATCAGCTATTTTTCAGAGTTCTAGTCTAAATCAACAATCCCTATTAACCCTTTCGTCACAGGGAGATGCAACGAGACCCCGGCGTCATGGTACACCAGTCATTGAAAGTAGGCATGCATGTGCAGCAGCCAGTGAAGAAAGCGAATGGTATGTTAGCATGCATAGCAAAAGGATTTGCGTATAAGAGCAGGGGGGTTCTACTGCAGTTGTACAGGGTCTTGGTGAGACCACACCTGACGTATTGCGTACAGTTTTGGTCTCATAATCTGGGGAAAGACATTCTCGCCATAGAGGGAGTACAGAGAAGGTTCACTAGACTGATGCCTGAGATGGCAGGACTTTCATATGGAGAAAGACTGGATAGACTCGGCTTGTACTCGCCAGAATTTAGAAGATTGAGGGGGGATATTATAGAAACTTGCAAACTTCTTAATGGGTTGGACAGGCTAGAGAAGGAAGATTATTCCCGCTGTTAGGGAAGTCCAGAACAAGGGGTCACAGTTAAAGTACAAGGGGGAAGACTTTTAGGACCGAGATGAGAAAAAAACATTTTTCACACAGAGAGTAGTGAATCTGTGGAATTCTCTGCCACAGAAGGTAGTTGAGGCCACTTCATTGGCTATATTTAAGAGGATGTTAGATGTGGCCCTTGTGGCGAAATGGATCAGGGGGTATGGAGAGAAGGCAGGTACAGGATACTGAGTTGTATGATCAGCCATGATCATATTGAATGACGGTGCAGGCTCGAAGGGCCGAATGACCTACTCCTGTACCTATTTCTATGTTTCTATGTTTCTATGATCGGATCCGGTATGGTATGGTACTTTATTGGTGACATGTACCGAGGTACAATTAAATTGATGTCTGTATCCAGTTCAGTACATGTATCACAAGATCAAGGAAAGCCTGCAAACCAAAGCTTTTCATTGTATCTCGGTGCACGTGTCCATATCAAATCATTGCCACTACGATGCGGTACAATTCTTATTATCAACGCTGTCTCCGCCTCTTGTCATGTGTCAACCGCTATCGTCTTCCCCCCTTAACTTCCTGCGCTCCGTGGACAGCAAACTCAGTCTTTCCGGTCTTTCCCCCTCACTAAAATATTCCATTCCAGGCAACATCCTGCCGAATCTTCTCTACATCCTCTCCAGTGCAGGCACGTCCTCCCTATCACGTGGATACCATAATCTTAAACCCGCTGGAGAACCCACACATGAGACATCCAGACACGATACCCCGGCAATCAGGCCCCACGTGTCACGTCCCTAAGGAGTGGGAGAAGCAGGGACTGTAATGCTCCTATCCCACTTAGGAAACCTGAACGGAAACCTCTCGAGATTTTACGCCCCACACAAGGTTTCCGTGCGGTTCCCGGAGGTTGCAGGTGGTTGCCGTACGTTGCAGGTAGTGTAAGCAGGTAGGGAGACTGACAAAAACCTCCGGGAACCTACCGGAACCGCACAGAAACATTGGATGGGGCTCAAAGTCTCCAGAGGTTTCCGTTCAGGTTTCCTAAGTGGGACAGAGACATTGCATAATTTAGGAAGTGTGAGATCGAGCAATCGATTAGCCGGGTCAGAGAAGGCAACTGAACGACTTCGTAGAGCCGTACAACCGTACAGCACGCAAACACGCTCTTCGGCCAACCTTGTCCATGCCGATCAGGTTATATTACTGGGCTAGTCCCACCTGCCTGTATTTAGCCCATATCCCTCGTAACTTTACCAGTTCATATATCTGTCCAAATGTTCAAAAACTATCGTACCTCCACCCGCTCCATTCGCTTCTTCCGGCAGCTCGTTCCGGACTCGCAGTCCCTTTTAAGTGAGAAAATGTCCTTCACTAAACTCGCTCCTCTAACCGGAAGACTATTCCCTCTAATTTGTGAGTCCTCTATCCTGAAGAAACGATGGGTCACTTTATCCATATCCACCGTAATCTAATACACAACAATAATGCCATTCATTAAATAGGATAAACCTCCCAGACTATCTCATATCTTGCTTTAACCGAGGAGCGCAAATCCGAATCACAGACGTGGCTGGAAGTGGGATTAGCAAATTACCCGACTACTGGCGGACTGGCTTGTGATGCGATTAGGGCTGTTGAGCCAAAACCAAAAAGGCCTAAGGCAGGCAACGCCATTGTAGTGGGAGACTCCACTGTGAGAGGTACAGACAGGGGTTTCTGCGGCAACAGACGGGATGCGAGGATGGTGTGCTGCTTTCCTGGTGCCA
Organism: Amblyraja radiata; assembly: GCF_010909765.2. Classification (NCBI taxonomy): domain Eukaryota; kingdom Metazoa; phylum Chordata; class Chondrichthyes; order Rajiformes; family Rajidae; genus Amblyraja; species Amblyraja radiata. The sequence continues at coordinate 118,288 of NW_022630098.1, forward strand.
GGATCCAGGATGTCACGGACAGAGTGCAGAAAATCCTCAAGGGCGAAGGTGAACATCAGGAAGTGGTAGTGCATGTCGGCACAAACGATGTCGGAAAGAAGGGGATGAATATTCTGCAGCGTGACTTTAAAAAGCTCGGAAAAATGCTGAAAAGCAGGACCTCCAGATTTGTTATCACCGGTGTGTTTCCAGTTCCTCGTGCTGGCGAGAGCAGGAACAGGGAGATACGGGACCTGAACGTGTGGCTGAGGAACTGGTGCACGGGGCAGGGATTTCGATTCTTAGATCACTGGGATCTATTTTGGGGTAAGGGGGAACTGTACAAAAGGGACGGATTGCATCTTAGCAGGTGTGGGACCAGCATTCTGGCAGGCAGGTTTGCCACTGCTACACGGCTGGTTTTAAACTGAATAATGGGGGTGGGGTGTCGAATGGGATAGTGGAGGATGGAGTTAAAGGGAAAGGGTTTCTTAAATGTGTGAGCGTAGAGACAGAGGGGTGTAAAATGAGGGTAGAAGCAATATGTAGCAAGGTGAAAAGTAAAAGTGGCAGGCAGACAAAACCAGGGCAAAAATCAAAAAGTGCCACTTTTCAACATAATTGTATAAGGGGTAAGAGTGTTGTAAAACAAGCCTGAAGGCTTTGTGTCTCAATGCAAGGAGCATTCGTAATAAGGTGGACGAGTTGAATGTGCAGATAGCTATTAATGACTATGATATAGTTGGGATCACGGAGACATGGCTCCAGGGTGACCAAGGCTGGGAGCTGAACATCCAGGGATATTCAATATTCAGGAGGGATAGAGAGAAAGGAAAAGGAGGTGGGGTAGCGTTGCTGGTTAGAGAGGAGATTAACGCAATGGAAAGGAATGACATTAGTTTCGAGGATGTGGAATCGGTATGGGTAGAGCTGCGAAACACTAAGGGGCAGAAAACGCTGGTGGGTGTTGTGTACAGGCCACCTAACAGTAGTAGTGAAATTGGAGATGGTATCAAACAGGAAATTAGAAATGCGTGCGGCAAAGGCAAACCCGTTATAATGGGTGACTTCAATCTACATATAGATTGGGTGAATCAAATTGGCAGGGGTGCTGAGGAAGAGGATTTCTTGGAATGTATGCGGGATAGTTATCTAAATCAACATGTAGAGGAACCAACGAGAGAGCAGGCTATTTTAGACTGGGTATTGAGTAATGAGGAAGGGTTAGTTAGCAATCTTGTTGTACGTGCCCCCTTAGGGCAAGAGTGACCATAATATGGTTGAGTTATTCATTAGGATGGAGAGTGACATTGTTAATTCAGAAACAATGGTTCTGAACATAAAGAAAGGTAACTTTGAGGGTATGAGACGTGAATTGGCCAAGATTGACTGGCAATTAATTCTAAAAGGGTTGACGGTGGATATGCAATGGAAGACATTTAAAGACTGCATGGATGAACTACAAAAATTGTTCATCCCAGTTTGGCAAAAGAATAAATCAGGGAAGGTAGTGCATCCGTGGATAACAAGGGAAATCAGGGATAGTATCAAAGCGAAGGATGATGCGTACAAATTAGCCAGAAAAAGCAGCATACCGGAGGACTGGGAGAAATTCAGAGACCAGCAGAGGAGGACAAAGGGCTTAATTAGGAAAGGAAAAATAGATTATGAAAGAAAACTGGCAGGGAACATAAAAACTGACTGCAAAAGTTTTTATAGATATGTGAAAAGAAAGAGATTAGTTAAAACAAATGTAGGTCCCTTGCAGTCAGAAACAGGTGAGTTGATCATGGGGAACAAGGATATGGCGGACCAATTGAATAACTACTTTGGTTCCGTCTTCACTAAGGAAGACATAAATAATCTGCCGGAAATAGCAGGGGACCGCGGGTCAAAGGAGTTGGAGGAATTGAGTGAAATCCAGGTTAGCCGGGAAGTGGTGTTGGGTAAATTGAATGGATTAAAGGCCGATAAATCCCCAGGGCCAGATAGGCTGCATCCCAGAGTACTTAAGGAAGTAGCTCCAGAAATAGTGGATGCATTAGTAATAATCTTTCAAAACTCTTTAGATTCTGGAGTAGTTCCTGAGGATTGGCGGGTAGCAAACGTAACCCCACTTTTTAAGAAGGGAGGGAGAGAGAAAACGGGGAATTACAGACCAGTTAGTCTAACATCGGTAGTGGGGAAACTGCTAGAGTCAGTTATTAAAGATGGGATAGCAGCACATTTGGAAAGTGGTGAAATCATTGGACAAAGTCAGCATGGATTTACAAAAGGTAAATCATGTCTGACGAATCTTATAGAATTTTTCGAGGATGTAACTAGTAGCGTGGATAGGGGAGAACCAGTGGATGTGGTGTATCTGGACTTCCAGAAGGCTTTCGACAAGGTCCCACATAAGAGATTAGTATACAAACTTAAAGCACACGGCATTGGGGGTTCAGTATTGATGTGGATAGAGAACTGGCTGGCAAACAGGAAGCAAAGAGTAGGAGTAAACGGGTCCTTTTCACAATGGCAGGCAGTGACTAGTGGGGTACCGCAAGGCTCAGTGCTGGGACCCCAGCTATTTACAATATATATTAATGATCTGGATGAGGGAATTGAAGGCAATATCTCCAAGTTTGCGGATGACACTAAGCTGGGGGGCAGTGTTAGCTGTGAGGAGGATGCTAGGAGACTGCAAGGTGACTTGGATAGGCTGGGTGAGTGGGCAAATGTTTGACAGATGCAGTATAATGTGGATAAATGTGAGGTTATCCATTTTGGTGGCAAAAACAGGAAAGCAGACTATTATCTAAATGGTGGCCGACTAGGAAAAGGGGAGATGCAGCGAGACCTGGATGTCATGGTACACCAGTCATTGAAAGTAGGCATGCAGGTGCAGCTGCAGTGAAGAAAGCGAATGGTATGTTAGCTTTCATAGCAAAAGGATTACAGGAGCAGGGAGGTTCTACTGCAGTTGTACAGGGTCTTGGTGAGACCGCACCTGGAGTATTGCGTACAGTTTTGGTCTCCAAATCTGAGGAAGGACATTATTGCCATAGAGGGAGTGCAGAGAAGGTTCACCAGACTGATTCCTGCGATGTCAGGACTGTCTTATGAAGAAAGACTGGATAGATTTGGTTTATCCTCTCTAGAATTTAGGAGATTGAGAGGGGATCTAATAGAAACTTATAAAATTCTTAAGCGGTTGCACAGACTAGATGCAGTAAGATTGCTCCCGATGTTGGGGAAGTCCAGGACAAGGGGTCACAATTTAAGGATAAGGGGGAATCCTTTAAAACCGAGATGAGAATAACTTTTTTCACACAGAGAGTGGTGAATCTCTGGAACGCTCTGCCACAGAGGGTAGTCGAGGCCAGTTCATTGGCTATATTTAAGAGGGAGTTAGATGTGGCCCTTGTGGCTAAGGGGATCAGAGGGTATGGAGAGAAGTCAGGTACGGGATACTGAGTTGGATGATCAGCCATGATCATATTGAATGGCGGTGCAGGCCCGAAGGGCCGAATGGCCTATTCCTGCACCTAATTTCTATCTTTCTATGTTTCTATGTTTCACGCGCGGCTTGGACACAATGTGTTCGATAACTCGCTGAGGCCGGATTTTTTAATCAAACGATTCACCCCTTATTGGCATGTTGTTTCCCATGTCAATAAGGGATGACCTCTATTCCTAGACTGCCACACTAGTGGAAACGTCCTTTCCACATCGACCTTCTACAAGCCTTTCACTATTCTGCATGTTTCAATGAGGTCCCCCCCCCCCTCATGTTTCTCCGCAGATGCTACCTTGCCCATAGACTTCCCCCAGCACTTTGTGTTTCGCTGAAGATTTTAACACCGACTAGACAGTTGGTATATTTCAGTGCGCAAAGGTTAATGACAAAAATACTCAAATAATGTGTTTTAAGGCAGAGATAGATAAATTACTGATTAGTACCGGTGACAGGGGTTACGAAATGCTGTTTATACTTATATTTTCGTGTTTGCGTTAACCGACCCGTTAGGCTGCAGCAAGGGATCATTTAATTGTTCCGTTGCCCGTGCATTGCACCATTAAACACACTTGGTTCGTGTTCTACAACTTTTATCGTCCCCCCCCCACCTGGATCGTGCTATTGCATTGATATTTCTTAAACACCACCTAGTCAGTCGCATCTCTAGAAAGGCCTAAAAACATCAATGACCAGATGACGAGAAAGTAGGACGCAAAAAGTATGTCGACTCGTCCAATTTAGCGCCATTATCAGCATACAGTATTTGGTAACTTCTATCTACACAAGCTTCAGAAAATATGGCTGGTAGAATATGTACCAAAGCAGGATCTTGCAGCAATCAATGGAAGACTCTTTAGGGAGTCAGCAGTATCCAGCGATCTTCCCTCTCCACTCTCATTTGTGAAGCAGAGCATCGACTCAAAATATCAACAATTACATTTCCTCGGTTATGCTGCTCAATCTGCTGAATTCCTCCAGCCGTTTGAGCAAGGACATTCTTGCTATTGAGGGACGGAACGTAGGTTTACAAAGTTAATTCCCTGTATGGCGGGACTATCATGCGCAGAGAAACTGGAGCGGCTGGGCTTGTATACACTGGAATTCAGAAGGATGAAAGGGTTTGTTTTTGAAACATTTAAGATTATTAAGTGTTTGGACACGCTAGAGGCAGGAAACATGTTCCCGATGTTGGGGGAGGCCACACCAGGAGCCGCAGTTTAAGAATAAGGTGTGTGGGATATAAATGTGAGTGCTCACAATCACCATGCCAGAGACAAATTCAGAGAAACAAGTCTTTTATTCGCAACTCTGCAGAATTCGTGTCTCTCTCCCTTGAGACACACCGTGGATGGGAAAGTATCTTTCTTTTATCCACATCAGTTTACAATTGTCACACCTTTAACTCTTCCCCTTCGGGCTCCTTCCAATCAGAGCACTGAGGTTCACACTCTCACCAGAACGTCCCGTAACGTCCACGGCACCTCCCAGGTCATTCATCGCATGTGCATTTAAATGAGACATCTTGTCATGATGGGTGTTGTCGTAATATTCATGTATCTTATTAAGCATGTGCGGTACAGTGTAGTTCCTGCCCTTTCCCCTAGTTCTCGCAAAGGTTCCTGCCGGGCTGCTTATATTTTAATTTCCAGCCTTGAGATGTCACCACCTGTTCTTCTCCTGTTACTATCTAGCCTAGCGCAGTCGGGTGTTTGTGCTGAAAGCTCACTATTATCCTACTAGGAGTCTAGAAACCCGGTCCAGGATGTGTCTACTCCAGAGTTCTCGGACAATTCGATAGACAGGGAGGTGAGACCTGCTAGGCTCTTGACACTGACCCATCCGGAGCAGTGTTGTTGGGGATGAAGGTGCAACATTGTTCCCCAAACATTACACACACCCCTCCCTTCTCAGCCAGTAGCATGTCCAAGGCCATGCGATTTTGCCAGGCCACTAGGCTGGTAGCTGTCAGTTGTTCCGCTAATCCTTCAACTGCATCTCGAGTGTAATTTATAAAGCGTTGTTGATTGTAGTATAAGTAGTTGATCCAGTCCACATGTTTTATTAATCGTGGACCACCAGAAGAGTATGGACTCAAAGCCCGCAGCTATCTGGCTTCTGGCTTTGAATTCATCGGGTACCCCTCTTGGCACCCCTATCGCATCTATATAGATGTGTGTGTCGAATCATCCTTTCAGCTTTCTCTTTTGTCGTCGGCTTCCTTCATTGAGTTATACAGCATGTTCTACCGCTATGGTGAAGGGCATCATCAGTTGTATGATGGTACAGGTTCCCGTCCATGACTCCGGTAACCGGGGCCACAGGGTATTCTCCCCGCACCACCACCAGACATCGGCTCTACTGACTAACTGCTTTCTCAGCCAGGAGCTATTGAACAGTGGCCCCTGTTCCTCAGCCATTATGTTATACGTCTGATTGCAGTTGAGTACCTCCCCCATTTCCTGGCCATCTGGGTTATCTCTTGTATAGCACTCAAATCCCTCCTCCCCAGGAGGAATGGTAAATGGAGGAGGTCGAGGGTCTTTCCTTCGGCCCTTCGTATTGTTGTTGCTGGCCGGGAATAGGTAATGCTAACCCTGGCATATCGCATTCTTTGGTAGGATGGGATTCGTGAATAGCTGTAGTATACAAGACATAGCCCCAGGTGTTCTATCCCAATTCAGGGGAAATGGTACTGGGACCAGCTGAGGCCTAGTTCCGGCGCAGGCGTAGCAATTGGCATGTTGCATACTTCTGGCCGTGTACATCATCCAGGCATGCCAGGTGTTGGCTCATTTTCCCCCTGTCGGTATTTCCTTGTCATACAATTGCCTTAATCATGTTTCTCCTGCTACTATCTTTATCTTCAATCCTTAGACTCATTTTCCGTGGTGACATTGCTGACTACTAGCGGTGCTTGTGCTGCCCCGGGACCCCTATTCTGACTGTCATCTATCTGGAACACTTTCCCCCTATCCTCGTATTTTACCATATCTCCATCCCGCTTCACTTCTATTTCAAACTTCAGACATGCGTCCTTCCCTGTTTTATCTGCACATATCCAATACCTACCACTTTCCTGCATTTGAACACTGTGTATGCTTACATATACGCGTCCTGGCAATCTCTTGTTCGGGTTTTGATATACTTTCCACCTATCAGTTTGATAGGTGGTCCGATGCCACCCATATCTTGATGAAGTGAACACCGCGTGCCAATCTTTACAGGGATGGGTACATACATACATCCTATAGCCACACCACGATTTTCCTATACATACATCAAATGGGATGGTGGTGGACCTTCTATTCTGTGGTATAGTGATTGTTATGCATGTTACATTACTCACAAGTTGGGTAACCACCCAACTCACGATCCAGCACCACGAAATCTTCATTTTCCGTGCGGGGTCTTGGTGAATACTTAAGCCAATGGTTCCTTCCCTTCGCGCACAGTCCACGGGCTGTAAATTGTCTGGTGGGGCCTCCACATGACCCTTAAATCGACTTGCGTGTGTCCACCCTTTTTCTTTTGTTCGTACTGCTGTCTCGGTGTTTAATAACACCAGGTAGGGTCCAGTCCACCTAGGTTGCTACTTTTCTTCTTTCCACGTTTTTTTATTAATACCCAGTCTCCAGCCCTGACTGAGTGAATCGGAAAGTCCAGTGGCGGGCTCTGGGCCAGTAATCCTTTAGTCTTTATTTCTGCAAGAGATTGGGATACTGATATTAAATAGTTCCTTAGGAATACATCGTTCCCTCGTATTGTTGGGACCCCTTCTATCTTTCCTAAGTATGGGAGCCCGAATAACATTTCATATGGTGATACCCTATGTCTTTCCGAGGTGTCGTTCGGATTCTCAACAAGGCTATAGGAAGGCACTTAATCCAGGGGAGTCTCCCTTCCTCTATCAACTTGGTGATTTGGGTCTTCACGAGGAGGAGGAGCCATCTTGGGGAACGGCTGCTAACCAGCAGCTGTCCGTTCAATTCACTTTTTTTAGTTTTTAGTGAATTTTGTCCTATGTTTGTTGGGGAATTTGACTTTTTTTATGTGGGTGGTCGGCGGGCAGCTCATTCTCCGGGCAGCCTCACCGTCGACCTGTCCTTGCGGCCTACCAGCGGGAGTGAAGCGGCGTTTTCCTGGCCGGGACCGCCCAGCACCTTCAGCTTCGGTGGCGGCACAGCGCTGGAGCGCTATCGTGGAGCGGAGCGGGCGATGCCTTGCCTGGGTCGCCGCGCTGGGTCGCCGCGCTGGAGCTCTGGTATGCTGAGACCGCCCTGATCAACACCGTCGAGCTGAGGGACTGTGGAGCGTCCAGCCGCGGGCAGCGGCGCCGACATTAACATCGGGAGCCTCGGAGCACTAAACTCGGCTTCGGAAGCCACGGACTCCTGTAGGCCTGACTATGGGAGAACTGGGGATGGGGACTGGACATTGTGCCTCCCCCCATTGTGGGGGGGTGTTTTTTTTGTATGTAAATGATTATTTGATTCTGTGTTCAAGATGGCTGCCGGAAGGGAGAGTGTACGCTGGCGTGCTTTAGCTGCCGCTGCTCTCTCTTCATATTGTGTTTTTGATTTTTGTCTTTGGATTGAATTATGTCTTTAATTTGTGTACTGGTGATGTCTTTACTATTTATGTCATTCCGCTTACATGTTTTTATTCTATTTGCTAAATTTTGTAAGGTGTCCTTGAGACTCTTGGAAGGCGCCCATAAATAAATAAAATTTATTATTCAAGGTGCCATTCATTCTTTCCACCTTTCCTGAGCTCTAGGGTTGCAATGGTGTATGCCATTTCCATTCAATTCCTAGTGCTTCACATATCATGTTATGCGTTTTGGAGGCAAAATGGGTCCCTCTATCCAAGTCAGTTGTTTCCACAATCCCATATCTGCGTATAATTTGATCCAATTATACCTTGGCTACCGACTGTGAGGTGGCCGTTGCCGTGGGGAATGCCTCTACCCATCTGGTGAAATGGTCGACTACCACTTACAGGTACTTCCATCTTTGTACCGGGGGCAACTCGGTGAAATCTATCTGTATTCTTTGGAAGGGCCTAACTGCCAATGGTTGTCCTCCTCCCGGGACTGCTCTCATGATTTTATTGTTAATTCGCTGACATATCACACAGCCCCCTATGATTTGTTTGGCCATGGTATACATCCCACGGCAAGCGTAGGTTCTGAGGAGGGTGTCACAGAGGGTTGGGTTCCCCAATGGCTTTGCCCGTGCAGCCTCCCTAATAACTCCCTTATTATTTCTTTGTTCAATAACTGCTTTCCATCCGGTGTCCACCATTTCGCATTTGGGGTACGCCGGGCTCCCATTTCTCTCATGTGTTCCTGCTCTTTCTCACTAAAGATAGGTATCTTTTCCACTAGTTCCCTTAAAGGTATTAGTGACATCATTTCTACCGTCTGATCTGTGGTTGCTCTTTTTGCAACCTCATCGACTGCCCTATTTCCTCGGGCTTCCAGGGTGTTACCCTTCTGATGCCCTGCCACATATGCTATGGTTATTCGTTCTGGTTTCTGCAAGGCCTCCAGTGTCTGTCCTATCAATTGCTCATGCGCTAATTCCTTCTCTCGAGCTGTTATCATTCCTCGCTCTTTCCAGATGTTCCCAAAGGTGTGTACTACCCGAAAGGCGTATTTTGAATTGTATGCACTGTTCCTTCCTTCAATAGCTCCAAAGCTCTCATTAATGCATATAATTCACAAGATTGGGCTGACCAACTACCAGGCAGCCTGCCGCTTTCAATTTCCTCCATCGTTTCCCCGTTCACTATACCGTACCCACCATGTATTTTTCCATCTATACACCTGGAGGACCCATCTATAAACCACCGGCTGCCCTCAGCAAGAGGTTGCTCTTTCAAGTCTTCTCTACTTTTTGTCTGTAAATCTATTATTTCACTACAGCAGTGTACTGGGTCCTCTTGCTCGTCGCCCTGTTTTTCTGCTGGATATGGGAATTGGGACCGGTTAAGGTTCTTATCCGTAATTATAGTCAAATCGTCTTTTCCATCAGGATGGCTACGTTCTTTAAAATTCTAGAGTCCGTTAACCATCCGTTGGATTTCTGAGTGAGTATGGTTCTCACCGTGTGTGGCGGAGAAATAACCAGAGCTCCTCCAAAGGTTAATTTTCTTCTCGCTTCCACCAATATTGCCGTGGCTGCTACCGCTTGTATGCATCCCGGCCACCTCCTGGAGACTGGATCTAATATTTTTGAGAGGAAGGCCACTGGCTGTCGGTTTCCCCCTCTTTTCTGGTTGAGTACCCCTAGTGACATCCCTGGTCTGAATTTACGAACAGGTGGAAAGGTTGTTCCACCGTGGGTAGGGCCAACACGGGAGCAGTAATGAGACTGTTCTTTAATTTCCCAAATTCCACCTCCTGTTCTGGGGTCCACTGAACTTTCTCCTTTTCTTCTCCCAATTTATCATACAGGAATTTCACTTGTCTGGAGTAATCATCTATCCACAGTCGACAGTATCCCATCAACCCCGGGAATTTTCGGGTCTCTTTCTTAGTCCTCGGTAGTGGTACTCCCGTGATTACAGCTATCCTTTTGGGGTTTATTCGTCTCTTTCCTCCGCTTATCAGGTGTCCCAGATATTTTACCGCTTGTTCCACAAATCGAAGCTTGTTACGGGACACCCTTAACCCCTTCCTCCACAAGAAGTTTAACAGAACTATCGTGGCGTCCCTTACTTCCTCTTCATCTCTCCTGAGAAGAGAAGGTCATCCACGTACTGTAATAGTTGCGTTTCCCCTTGACCTGGGAAATCCTCCAGTACCTGCTCTAAAATTTGGCCGAATAAATTTGGTGATTCTGTAAAACCTTGAGGGAGCACCGCGCACCGGAATTGTTGCTTCCGCCCGGTGTTAGGGTTTACCCACTCAAAGGCGAACAAGTATCTACTCTCTGTTGCCAGCGAACAGCTCCAGAAAGCGTCCTTTAAATCTACCACACTAAACCATTTGTGGCTTGGGGGTATCAGTCCCATGATGGTGTAAGGGTTAGGCACTACCGGGTGTCGGGCTCGGACTACATTGTTCAGTTCCCTCAGGACCTGTACGAGTCTAAACGTCCCGTCGGTCTTTCTGACTGGTAGGATCGGAGTATTGTAGGGGGACATACATGGTACCAATAACCCGTCATTCAATAAATTCTCAATGATTGGTTGTAGGCCTTTTCGTCCCTCGGTCGAAATGGGGTATTGTCTTACACGTACTTTGTCTGCACCGTCCTCTAATGCTATCTGTAGAGGGGGTATTTGCAAACCTCCTCTGTTTCCTTCCTTGGCCCATACTTGGTCATTAATTCTTTGCTCGTCCGCCTCTCTTAGAGTATACAGCTGAACCACTATCCTTCCCTCTACCGGTGCTGTGCCTATCCCCAATTGTATTTGTAAATCTCTGCCCATTAAATTTACACCAGCCTGAGGTACTAAGATCAGGTCATCTACTGCCTCCCGGTGTCCATACCTTACATTTACTCCTCCTATCTCGGGAGCTACCATCACAGTTCTCCCTATCCCGGTAATTTTTATTCTCCCTTGTCCTGCCTCCATACCTGCTGGTACTTTGGTTACACATGATCGCTCCGCTCCTGAATCTACCTTGAACACCGTATCTTCTCCCTGCGGTCCTATTTTTAAATTTACCAGAGGCTCCCTTCTATAGTCCCCCGACCCCAGGGACGAGAACCCCTGACACCCCTATTCATTCTCCATCATACTGTACGTGCGGGACTCCGCTACAAGCTCAGGGCACTCCCTTTTGAATTGTCCTTCCTTATCACAAATATTAACATCTTGAAGGTCCCGTCCTCCAACCTTGTCCCGTACTCGTGTTTCCCCGGCCCCTGCCGTATCCTTCCCCCCGGCCCCTGCCGTATACTTCTTCGCATCCCCCTCTTCCGCGGCCTCTACCGCCTCCTCTACCTCTACCTCGGGAGCAACTCTCCCGCCATCCTGTACCTCCCTGTTCCTTGTCTACTACTCGCTTTAATGCCTGCAACATAATATTTCTCTTTCCCTTCTGTTTCTCCTCATCTCTCCGCACGTACACTTGCTGGGCCTCCGTAAGCAACTGAGGTAGTGGTTTCTCATTCCAATCATCCATCTTTTCTAACTTCTTCCTCACATCAGGCCAGGATTTGGTCACGAAATTGGCCCTAAGCAGTTGTTGTCCTGCCTCTGTGTCCGGATCTATTCCGGAATACTGTTGCATGTTCTACCTGAGTCCTTGAAGGAACACTGTCGGGGCCTCGTGTTTTTGCTGTCCATTTTCAAATGCTCGTTCGAAATTCTGTCGTTTGGGTACTGCCTCTCTTTTCCCTTTTATAATTATATCCCGCAGGTCCTTCATATTCCCTCGCCCTGCTGCTGTTCCCTTGTCCCAATCTAGCTCTTGTACTGGGGATGTATCTGTTGCCGCCGCATTTTGCAGCCCTGGCGGGTTCTCCTGTTCCCACTTTTTCATTGCCGCTGCCCTAATCATTTGCCTCTCCTCTGATGTGAAAATATTACCCATAATGACCATCAACTCATCCCAAGTATAAGCGTTTGGCACAAGGAATTGATCTAACTGTTTCGCCATACCTAAATGATCTTCAAGGAGCCTTTTCATATCCTTCTTGAAGTTCCTTACCTCGGTACTGGTCCCGGGTTCAAAGCCCGGACGAGCCCCCAAGCTTGTGAGATATAAATGTGAATGCTCACAATCACAATGCTAGAGACAAATTCAGAGAAACAAGTATTTTATTTGCAACTCTGGAGAATTGGGTGTCTCTTTCCCTTGAGACACACCGATAACATGGGAAAGTCTCTTTCTTTTATCCACATCAGTTTACAATTGTCACACATTTAACTCCTCCCCTTCGGGCTCCTTCCAATCAGAGCACTGAGGTGCACATTCTCACCAGAACGCCCTGTAACGCCCTTCGACGTCCAGGGCACCTCCTAGTCATACATCGCATGTGCATTTAAATGATACATCTTGCCATGATGGGTGTTGCGTAATATTCGTGTATCTTATTAAGCATGCACTGTACAGAGTAGTTCCTGCCCTTTCCCCTAGTTCTCACAAAGGTTCCTCACGGACTGCTTATCTTTTAATTCCCAGCATTGAGATGTCACCACCTGTTCTTCTGCTGTTACTGTCCAGCCTAGCGCAGTCGGGTGTTTGTGCTGAAAGCTCACTATTACCCTACCTCTGCTATTTCTCTGATTCCTAGTCTAAATCAACTATCCCTATTAACCCTTTCCTCACAAGGGACAAGTCATTTAGAACGGAGACGAGGAAACACCTTTTCACTCAGAGAGTTATGAGTCTGTGGAATTCTCTGCCTCGGTGGAGGCCGGTTCTCTGGATACTTTCAAGAGAGAGCTAAATAGTGATCTTACAGATAGCGGAGTCAGGGGATATGGGGAGAAGGCAGGAACGGGGTACTAATTGGGCATGATCAGCCATGATCACATTGAATGGAGGTGTTGGCTCGAAGGGCCGAATGGCCTACTGAAATCCCTTGCTGCCATGTACTATGTGTGATGTATATAGTCAGTAGTAGTATACCTTGTATTAGTAGTTCTCGGTAGTTTTGTATTTCGCTTTTAATTCTTTAAGGGGAGATGTACATTAGTGTCACTCAGAATGTGGCTCTGTCTCTTACAATGCTCTCTCTCTCTCTCTCTCTCTCTCTCCCCCCCCCTCTCTCTCTCTCACCCCACTCTCTCTCTCTCTCTCTCTCTCTCTCTCTCTCTCTCTCTCTCTCTGTCTCTCTCTCTCTCTCTCTCTCCTCCTCTCTCTCTCTCTCTCTCCACTCTCTCTCTCTCTCTCCCTCGCTCTCTCTCTCTCTCTCTCTCTCTCTCTCTCTCTCTCTCTCTCTCTCTCTCTCTCTCTCTCTCTCTCTCTCTCTCTCGCAATAAGTATGTTTATAGAACAACGTTTTTCTCTTGCCTATGGGTACTAATCACCATGTGTGAGTGTGGCCATTCTTTCAACACCCCCTGCTTCTATTAGTCAGTTTCGCAGTGATATGACCGCCTCCTGCTGGTAATTTCTGTCGCAACCGTCGTTCTGCCGCCAGCGAGCACCTCTCCGTCCCATACGGTGAAAATGTCCTCTGGATTTTCAAAGGTCAAGCGGATAGACTTCAAAATGCATTCTTTTGTCAAAAACATTTACTTTCGGCATTACAATGCTTTTTTATTAAATCTACTTTCCAAATCTAACGTTGCTCTGTCGCGTAAATGTGATATTTGATTAAACATTTTAATTTTAACCGATAGCGTCAACTCCTCTCCTTCCTCCTCTGCTCTTGCAAGGTCGGTGGAATCCAGGGCCAACACTTGATAGCCCTTTTCCAGCGACGCCATGTCCTCCCGCGCGTCCTAGAACTCCCCTTCCTCCAGCCCATCTCCCACGTACCAGTGGACAAAGGCCCGCTTGGCGTACATCTTGTCGAACTTCAGGTCCAGGCGGGTCCAGGTCATGGCGATGGCGGTTGTGTTGCTCAGCATGCACCTTGGTCAGGTCGCCCCCCGGCACCACCGTCGGGGGCTGGTAGTTGATGCCCACCTTCGGGGGTAGGGAAAGTGCAGACATTGGATATCCTTTCCTGGAACATGCGAGCTCGTCCCAACCCCTTCGAAGTGTAAACCCTCTGTTCTGTGTGAATTGAAGAGCTCCTGTTCCGCGGTCGAGGGCGCTGGAAAGGGGAACGTGGCAATTAAGTGGTGAACCCAAATCTTTACGTCCGCCCCTATCGAAGCTCAATGTTCCCTGCAGTCTTTTTACTGACCCATTACCCGGAAGAAAGTGGTACCACGGCCCATCGTCTCCATGCTCGTGAATAACTTCAAATCCAACCACTCTCCTCCATCCCGACGGCCCGCATCAGGACAGGATGTCTCCTGCAAATGTTGGGACAGGGTAAGAATATTCCCATGGGGAATGACTACATAGCCTTGGAGTGATGAGTAGGGAGGGCACAGTGGTGAGAGGGGGGGGGGTACTTGTGCAAGTATTGTCGATGAATACAGTGAACTACTTACCATTTCTAGATGCGCCGCTTACCTGAGGTAGCGGAGATATACAGCCATGTACTTGCCCTGGCGGGGGTCGCACTTCACCAACTGGTTGGCCGGCTCGAAGCAGGAGTTGGTGATTTCGGCGACCGATAATTGCTCGTGTTAAGTCTTCTCGGCCGATATCAGGGGCGCGTAGGTAGCGAGCGGGAAGTGGATGCGCGGGTAGGGGACCAGGTTGGGTTGGAACTCAATCAGGTAGGTCCACGTTGAGGGCGCCGTCGAAGCGCAGCGAGGCGGTGATGGACGACACTATCTGCGCGATCAGGCTTTTGAGGTTGGTATAGGTGGGCGCTCGATATCCAGGTTCCGCCGACACACGTCGTGAATGGCCTCGTTGTCCACGATGAAGGCGCAGTCGGAGTGCTCCAGGGTGCAGTGGGTGACCAGCACCGAATTGTAGGGCTCGACCCCGGCGGTGGTGATCTGCGGCGCCGGGTAAACGGAAAACTCCAGCTTGGGTTTCTTGCCGTAGTCGACGGAGAGTCTCTCCATGAGGAGGGAGGTGAAGCCCGAGCCGGTGCCGCCGCCGAAACTGTGGAAGATGAGGAACCCCTGCAGTCTGGTGCACTGGTCGGCCTAGGGTGGAAGTCAAGCGGAAATCATCAATAGAAGATCGGATGTGACGTTACTGATGAACGCTATCAAGCTACATCTGAGGTTTAGCGCACAAAGATAGGACTCGCGCGACATGGTTTATTCATAACCTATCCCTGCACCTAAACGCTAATCTGGTTGGCAATCAGGGCTGGGAGGGTGTGTCTATATTGAGTCGCCAGACGCGTGAACACTTCCCATCCACATTTCTGTCAAAATCACTTCCGAAATTCGGAACGTTCATCGGCCTCCGACGTGTTACAGCAAGGGACACCTGAGCTAAATTTGGATTGACATGTCAATAAAGATATACAGCTCAGGAAACTCTATGTTGAGATCATTACGTGCTGTTCCGGTTGCTCCATTTCTGGCAGGACGTGCAGACTTAGATGAGGGCGCAGATGAGTTTCTCTCGAATCATGCCCATATTTGAGGCTTTTAGCAAAACAAAAAACTGGATTGTTTTTGTTGTCGGAGACTTGCTAGATATTTATTCAAATAATGTAATTCATGGAATCATGTAGTGATACTATATGGAAACAGGAATAGAGGATTTATGCGGATTGCTTGGCCAAATCTGGATGATTCATTTCGGAGGCCTGATAGATATTTATGGAAATACGATATATATACGTAGGGTACATTTTGAGAACCCTTTTCCTGAGGTGTGGAAATATTACAGTGGATTGGGCAAGGCGTTAAAGTATGCTAAGTGCACAGGGAACCCAGTTCTCAGATGGCGCTTGGGACAGGAACACACTCGGAAGTTCCGTGAAAATACAAGAATTCTGGGAAGCTCCATTGAATGTCCACCGTATGCCTTCCGTGTGCGACCCAGCACCAGGTCCCCGATCTCCTTGCCGACCGAGCAGTGTCCCCGGGCTTCGCTATTTGCTTTGTCCTCCTTTCCGGTGATGAGCTGGTCGGGGTGGAAGAGCTGCCGGTAGGTACCGGTCCACACCGCGTCTGCAGAGGAGGGAAGAGGGAACAGATGATTAATCAGCACCACACACGCCCTTACTATCCCGATGCGGGGAGGTTTTGAGACATTCCCAGACACATGAGCCCTCGCCCGCCACTCCAAATTACCTATCAACGTGGGCTCCAAGTCGACGAACACCGCAACACAGCCCGGGGTACGTGCTTGCCCGCCCCCGTCTCGCTGAAGAAGGTGTTGAAGGAATCGTCACCGGCCCGGATGGTCTTGTCGCCGGGCATCTGTCCATCCGGCCGGATCCCGTGCTCTAGGCAATACAGCTTCCAGCAAGCGTTGCCGATCTGGCACCCGGCCTGGCCAAGGTGAACTGAAATACACTCGCGGTGGCGATGGGGGGGGGGGGGGGGGCACGGGATTAGTATCGGATGTGGATACGATTTGAGAGACGGAGAAAATGGGGTGGTGCTTAAAGTCACCCGGCGTGTCCCATCCATTCTCGCTTGATGTTTCTTCCTATGCTCGAAGTATAACCCCTCCCCCTCCGCCTCTCCCGATCCCGTCACAAGAAACCCACCCCCGTCTGTGTACACGTCCCGTTGTCAACCGGGTCTCCCGGCGATAACAGGATTCTCTGAGCACCGCTCTCATTTCTCCGATTGATGCACGCCGCCCACAGAGGGCTCCCGTTCACCAATCAGCTGCCTGTCTCCATGGAACGCGGCGGTCCTCAGAATTCTTCCTCGTCACCCACCATAATGTCCGGTGATCACCGCAGCCCTCGACAATGACTGGCTGACGCCGCCGGTCGCGCTATTTATACCCCGTCATTATGGGGGAGGCCCGTCGTCTGGTTGGTCGGCCGGGAAAATGGTTGCTACGTGCCATGTAAACAAAGTCAGTGGCGGACGGGCGATGATTGGCCGCTTAGAGTAAAGGGCGTGGTCAAATGTTGTCCACAATAGATAATGGATAATGCATCTAGCCTGCCACCTTCTGTGGCAGAGAATTCCAGAGATTCACCACTCTCTGAGTGGGAAATATTTTTCTCATCTCAGTCCTAACATATTTCCCCTTTATCCTTAACTGTGACCCCTTGTTCAGGACTTTCCCAACATCGGGAGCAATCTTTCTGCATCTAGCCTGTCGAACCCCTTAAGAATTTAGTAAGTTGTTATAAGATCCCCCCTCAATCTTCTAAATTCTAGCGAGTACAAGGCGAGTCTATCCAGCCTTTCTTCATATGAAAGTCCTGACATCCCAGGAATCAGTCTGGTGAACCTTCTCTGTACCCCCTCTATGGCAAGAATGTCCTTCCTTAGATTAGGAGACGAAAACTGTAAGATACATCCAAGTTACTCCCGACTCGTTCCTCCAATCTTCTTCGAACTCCAACTTTAGACATTAGAAACCCCCTCATGTCTCCGTAACACTGGCATGGTGGAACAAGGACATGGCAGACCAATTGAATAACTACTTTGGTTCTGTCTTCACTAAGGAACACATAAATAATCTGCCGGAAATAGCAAGGGACCGGGGGTTAATATGAGATGGAGGAACTGAGTGAAATCCAGGTTAGCCGGGAAGTGGTGTTAGGTAAATTGAATGGATTAAAGGCCGATAAATCCCCATGGGCCAGATAGGCTGCATCCCAGTGTACTTAAGGAAGTAGTCGCAGAAATAGTGGATGCATTAGTGATAATTTTTCAAAACTCGTCATATTCTGGAGTAGTTCCTGAGGACTGGAGGGTAGCTAATGCAACCCCACTTTTTAAAAAGGGAGGGAGAGAGAAAACGGGGAATTACAAACTAGATAGTCTAACATCGGTGGTGGGGAAATTCTTGAGTCAGTTATTAAAGATGGGACAGCAGCACATTTGGAAAGTGGTGAATTCATTGGACAAAGTCAGCATGGATTTATGAAAGGTAAATGATGTCTGACAAATCTTATAGAATTTTTCGAGGATGTAACTAATAGAGTGGATAAGGGAAACCAGTGGATGTGTTATATCTGGACTTTCAGAAGGCTTGCGACATGGTCCCACATAAGAGATTAGTATATAAACATACTGTTAATTGGAGAACAAACTGTTAATTAAGTAGTTCCCCGTGATTCGATTCAGTATCACGGCGGAGACGATAACCAGTAGATCCCCCACCGCCATGGCCACGAGATAATAAGTAACGCACTTGGAAAGTCCACACCTCACTCGCGATAGGATGACAACGGCCGCCATGTTCCCTTTTAAGGGAAACAACGATAAGGGTAAATGAGTAACGATAAAAATAATGCTTGATGCAGAATGGAGATGATTGTCGACTTCAGGAGGTCGCAGCCCAAACACACACCCCTCAACATCAGTGACATGTGACGGTGGAGAGAGTGGATAACACAAAGTTCATCGGAGTGCAAATCACAGACAGTCTCACCTGGTCCAGGAACAACACTGGGATTGTCAAACGGGCCCATCAGCGACTGCACTACCTGAGGAAACTCAAACAGGCCTCTCTCCCCACCAACATCCTCAGGACTATTTTCAGGGGCACGGTGGAGTCTGTACTCACGTACTGCATGAACACGTGGTACTCCAACTGTAACTGCTCAGACAGGAAGGCTCTGCAGAGGGTAGTGAGGGGAGCACAGAGGATCATTGGCGTCTACCTACCCTCGGTACAAGAACTGTTTCAGAGCCGCTTCCTGAAAAAACCCAACACTGAGCACAGACTGCACCCCTCCACATACATCTGGATCTCAAGCCATCAGGCAAGAGATACGGTAGCATCAAAGCCCGGACAACCAGACTGCCAAACACCATCCTTCCACAGGCTGCGAGGCTGATGAACAGTCACTCCACCTGATGCTGCTGCTTTTGCACTGACAATGTAATAACTCTGGCATTGGCCGCTTAATTCAGCTGACCTGGACAATTTATGACTGTTTTTGCTCCGGTATTCCCTGGGAAATGTCTTCTCATTTTGCACTGTACAACTGTTGCTTTGCAAGATAACAATAAAGATTAATTGATTGACTGATTGTATAACAGTGTGTAGTTGACCAAAAACTGCTCAAAGTCGACGTGCAGGGGAGTGTGTAACGAATAGTGGGGCGGGGGGGGGATGTTTTTGATGACATTCAGAATCTAGATTCAAGTCATTTGATACAAGACAACCCATTGGAACCATGACCTGGACAAATGTCATCCCACAAAGTGCGATGAACGACTGCAGCAGAAAGCAGTGGAACCCATGTCATTGCACATATTCTGGGGAGGTGGTGTTTTTCTCAATGGTGAAATAATATCAAAATGCATGATCACCCATGCTACCGGTGAACCATAGAGCAGCTGACGGGCCGCTTAATTTACCCTTGCTCCTATTTGATTTGTTTATCCGTCGCTGGAAGAATGCAGAAGACGTGGTTTGGTTCCATTGTTGAAATCAGATTCAGATGCAATCTTTATTGTCATTGTGCAGTTTACAGTACAGAGACAACGAAATCAGCAATTTCCATGTGAAATTACCAACCCGACAATCGACAACAGACAATAGACAATAGATGCAAGAGAAAACCATTCGGCCCTTCGAGCCAGCACCGACATTCACAGTGATCATGGCTGAACATCCACAACCAGTACCCCATTCCTGCCTTCTCCCCATATCCCCCGACTCCGTTATCTTTAAGAGGTCTATTTAACTTTTTCTTGAGGGCATCCAGTGAATTGGTCTCTACTGCCTTCTGAGGCAGAGAACTCCACTGATTCACAACTCTCTGTGTGAAGGAGTGTTTCCTCATCTCCGTTCTAAGTGGCTTACCCCTTATTCTTAAACTGCGGCCCCTGGTTTTGGACTCCACCGACATCGGGAACATGTTTCGTGTCTCTAGTGTGTCCAAACATTGAAACTGATGTTGCAATAAGATACTCTCTCATCCTTCTAAACAAATGACAACCCGCCTTCCCGGTAATTCACCTGCGCTGCACTCCCTCAATAGCAGGAATGTCCTTCCTCAAATTTTGAAACTAAAACTGCATACAATAGTCCAGGTGTGGTCTCACTAGGGCCCTGCACAACAGCAGCAGGACCTCGTTGCTCCTATACTCAACTCCTCTTTTTATGAAGGCCAATATGACATTTGCTTTCTTCACTGCCTGCTGTACCTGCATGCTTACTTTCAATGACTGATGAACAAGGACCCGCAGATCTCGTTGAACTCTCCTTTTCCCAACCTGACACCGTTGAGGATAAAAATCCGATCAGATAATAATCTTGTTTTTGCCAACAAAGTAGGTAACCTCACATTTATCCACATTAAACTGTATCTACCATGTACCTGCGCACTCACCGAACCTGTCCAAGTCACCCTGCATCCTCATAGCATCATTCTCACAGGTCACACTGCCACCCAGCTTTCTGTCATCTGCAAATTTGCTAATGTTACTTTTAATCCCTCCATCCAAATCATTGATGTATATTGTAAATATCTGCGGTCCCAGCACCGAGTCTTGCGGCACCCCACTAGTCACTGCCTGCCATTTTGAAAGGGTACGTTAATCCCTACTCTTTGTTTCCTGTCTATCAACCACTTATCTATCCATGTCAGCACTCTATCGCCATTTCCACGTGCTTTAATTTTTCCCACTGAACTCCTATGTGGGACCTTATCAAGTGTTTTCTGAAAGTCCAGGTACATTACATCCTCTGGCTCTCCCTTGTCCATTTTCCCAGCTACAACTTCGAAAAAATCCGGAAGACTAATCAAGCATGATGTCCCCTTCGTAAATCCATGTTCACTCGACCCGATCCTGTTACTGCTATCCAAATCTGCCGCTATTTCATCTTTTAAAATTGATTCCAACATCTGCCCAAAAACGGATTCGGGCTAACTGATCTATAATTCCCTGTTTCCACTGTTCCTGCCTTTCTTACCTACCTTCCAATCTACAGGAACTGTTCCTGAATCTATAGAACATTGGGAAATGACCACCAATTCGTCCACGATTTCTAGGGTCATTTCCGTAAGTACCCTGGAATGCAGACCACCAGGCCCTGGGGATTTATCAGCCATCAGTCCCATACTCTGCCCAACACCATTTCCTGCCTAATGTGAATTTCCTTCAGTACCTCCCTCACCCGAGATCCTCTAGCCACTATTACATCAGGGAGATTGTTTGTGTCTTCCTTAGTTAAGACGGATCCAAAGTACCTGTTCAACTCGTCTGCCATTTCCTTGTTCCCGATAATATTTACCTGTTTCAGTCTTCAAAGGTCCAGCTTTGGTCTAAACCATAGTTTTCCTCTTCATATACCTAAATAAGTTCTTCCGATGTCCAATGCTTCCCGCTTTCTTCTGCCCATTTGGGGCGATAAGCAAAGTCAGCGGAGTTGGAATGGGAGAGACTCCGGGTCAGACAGTTCAGTGAAATGCAAGGTTCAACGTCAGTGATATCAGCGAGATGCAAGGTTGAAAAACGGACAATATATTTTATTCATTGTGGGGAAGATCAGACTGCGACTATTGAAGGCATGTTCAGTTTCACCCTAGTTGTAGAAAAACTGGGGGAAATTGCAGGATGTTGAAGTCTTGGAAAAGGAAATTTCGACTTTGTATACTTGGTTACAATTAATTGGGATACAGCCATTTCTTTTCTGGAATCGTTGCTGTTCTGAGATTGAGACCAATGCTGTGCATCACAATGGGTCTCTTCTGTATCGCGCTGTGCACGAGTCTCTTCGATGTCACGCAACCCCGCTCTAGTTCCCCCTCCCCCATGTCCCAACAGGGACAGAGACCCCACTAATCTTTACCGCTGGGGGGATCTTATAGAAACGTACAAAATTCTTAAGGGGTTGGACAGGCTAGATGCAGGAAGATTGTTCCCGATGTTGGGGAAGTCCAGAACAGGGGGGTCATCGTTTAAGGATAAGGGGGAGATCGTTTCGGACCGAGATGAGAAAAACTTTTTTCACACAGAGAGTGATGAATCTGTGGAATTGTCTGCCACAGAAGGTAGTTGAGGCCAGTTCATTGGCTATATTTAAGAGGGAGTTAGATGTGGCCTTTGTGGCTAAGGGGATCAGGGGTTAAGGAGAGAAGGCAGGTACAGGATACAGAGTGGATGATCAGCCATGATCATATTGAATGTCGGTGCAGGCTCGAAGGGCCGAATGGCCCACTCCTGCAGCTATTTTCTATGTTTCTATGTTTCTATGTTTACCTTTCACCCCGTCAGCCATCGCATACAACACATAATCCTCCGACAATTTGCCCACCTGCAAAGAGACCCCACTAGCAACATCTTTCCAACTCCACCCCTTTATGCATTCCACAAAGACAGGTCCTTTCACATCTCCATGGTTAATTCATCCCATCCTCACCAAAATCACCTCCATCCAAAGGGAATTTTGCCTGCAACTGCAGAAGATACAACACCTGTCCCAATACCGCCTCCCTCGACAACGTCCGAGGATCCCGTCATGCTTTTCAGGTGAGGCAGAGGTACACATAGACCTTCTTGAGCCTCATCTACCATACCACTTTTCCAGTTGTCGATTCCTATATATATGCGTGATTAAGCGCACGCTTGGCGTTGGTTTCGCTGAACACGTCTGGTCAGTACGCCAAGGCACACGCGATCTACCGTTTGCTGTACACCTTAACTCCACCTCCCATTCCCGCAATGACCTTTCTATCGTGAGCCTCCTCCCCTGTCAGGTTGAGGCCCAACGGAAACCAACACCTCATATTTCGATTGAGCAGCTTACACCCTAGCGGTATGCATATTGATTTGGCTAACTACAAGTATCCCTCTCTCTCCGTTCCTCTGTATTCCAATTCTCCGGCTAGTTTTCTGTCCTCCTGATTAAATGTTACTGATGGTATGCCTCCTTCTCGACTTCGCCTCAGCTAACAATGTACATTTCCTTGATCATCATCCCCTATGATCTGTATTTTTATACCTTACCTTTCCATATCTCTATGTCTCCCTCTCCCCTGACTCACAGTGTAAAGAAGAGCCTCGACCAGAAACGTCACCTATTGTTTCTTTCCAGATATGCATCCCCTGCAAAGTACTGTTTTGGTCTCCTATTTTGAGGAAGGACATCCTTGTGATTGAGGCAATGCAGCGTAGGTTCACGAGATTGATCCATGGGGTGGCGGGACTATCATATGAGGGAAGATTGAAAATACTAAGCTTGTATTCACTGGAGTTTAGAAGGATGAATGGGTGGGGGGGGAGGTTTACCTACACATATACAATTACAAAATGACTGGGCAAGCTAGATGCAGGAAAAATGTTCCCAAAGTTGGGCGAGTCCAGAACCAGGGGCCACAGTCTTAGAGGCCATTTAAGACTGAGGTGAGAAAAAACTTTTGCACACAGAGAGTTGTGAATGTGTGGAATTCCCTGCCACAGAGGGCAGTGGAGGTCAAATCACTGGATGGGTTTAAGAGAGAGTTAGATGGAGCTCTCGGGGCTAGTGGAGGCAAGGGATATGGGGAAAGACAGGCACGGGTTATTGATTGGGGACGATCAGCCATGATCACAATGAATGGCGGTGCTGGCTCGAAGAGCCTAATGGCCTCCTCCTGCACCTATGTTCAATGTTTCTATGTTTCTATGATCGGATTAATGATTCCAGCATTTTGTGTCTGGTTTCAGTGTAAACCAGCATCTGTCGAACCTTCCTGCACAAAGGCAAATTGTTTTGTTTCATTTTAAAGCAGGAAAGGGAGTAGAATATTCAGCTTGTCCCACAGAAATTTCACATCATCATCTTATTCGGCAACGTATCTCCCAAGCACGGGCACCGCCGCTGTTGCAATAATCGTGACCATCCGAGGGAGACAGTCCATGGGGGGAGGGGGCACTCAGCAGGGCCGGTTCAGAGACGATATAGCTCTGTGAATTAAGCTGTTCCTGAGTATGCAGGTTCGGGCGTAGAAGGACTTGTAACGTCTGCCGGAGGGAAGTAGTTCGAACAGTCCGTTACAAGGGTGCGGGGAGTTTTTATGGATGCTGACGGCTTTCCTGAGGCACAGTGTGTGGTAGATTTTACTTCGGAGTCACGTGAGTGACTACGTGAAGAACCCGCTTCCAACGCATGCGTGCCATATCGCTACACGCATTGCACGAGTCAACAGGAAGGGGGAGGACATCCCCCAGTAACGGGAGAAGACAAAAGAGCCAGCAAAAGGCAGGTAAGGACTCTGCATTTTCATTCACAGCAAAATGGACAGAGTGAAAAGGAAGCGGTCTGCTAAAAAGCTGCCCGAGAAACGCGTTGTAAACGTGGATGAACGGCAGAGACAGCAGCCGTCGGCTCTAGAGGCCTCGGTAGAGGAATCAGCTGTGCCGGCACCGACGAAACTTACTTCCCGGCCGGGAGGCAAAGTTCAAACGAAAACTCACCATCTAGAAAAGCCCGACTTGGAGCAGCAGCGGGCGACCAGCCCGTATCAATATCGGTCCAGGGCTGAACGGGTGCGGGAGACGGAACAAACCCGCTATGAGTGGCTGCATACGGAGCAGCCAGGAGAAACAGCTGACCGGGAACAGACGTGGACCGACAGTCAGGACCGGTGTGGCCAGCGGCGGAACGAGGAAAGCCCGCAAACCAGCACCCGTGAGTACCGGGCACGGGAACAGCTGGGCTACAGAGAAGAGCAGCACACTGCTGAAAGGCTGCAGGAATGGGAGCAGCCAAAAATAGCAAGTGCAGCTCTACAAAAAGACCGTCTAAAGGAGCTGCTGGAGGAGCTCCTTCACAGTGGCAGTCCCATGAATGTGGAGACTATCCACAGTGGGCAGGCAAGCCCCATATGGGTACCCCGTGAGGGACCCCCTGAAATCTCGACCTCTTCGGAGGAGAGTGGGCAGGACCCTGATGGGCCAGACCCTGATCACACCGCTTCCCATGATCCTGAATCTGCAGAAAAACATACACTGCTGGACATGGTGGCTGATTACTACAAACCAAGTCAAACAGGGGCAGACTTGGATTCCAGGATGGCAGCCAGTATTAACTACATGTCTGGCCATCAACTCCAACAACAAATATTCACAGAGACACTGGCCAGACATCTGCCACATGGTAACTGTGATGCATTACAAATCCCCAGTGTCAACCAATGCATTTGGAAGCATATGGGGAGGGACATCAGGAACCAGGACCTCAAAATCCAGAAAACCTTAAAGGGGCTTACGGCAGGGATTATAGCCTACAACCGCACCCTGGACAAAACAGAGCTAACTAAAGACCACCAAGACGCACTAGCTCTGTTTTGTAATGTACAATATGAGCTGAATAGCATGCGGAAGGCTGCTATTCAGCCGACACTGGATCCCAAATACGCAACAATTTGCAAACAAAGAGCCGTTAAAACCTCAACCCTTTTGTTTGGGCAAGACTTGTCCAAACAGGTCAAGAAACTGGACGAAGAAGCCAAGACATTGGGGCTCATCAAAGCCAGCACGAAGGCTTACTTTGGATCACGGTACCAGCCACATGTAAGACCGATAAGTGTGGCTCATACCAGTGGCACTGCCAGAAACCTATACAACCAACAGCAGCCTTTTTTAGGGTATGGCCAGGGACGGCCACCCTGGAAGACGCGGAAGCATCAACCTCCAGTACAACCTCGAACACAATCAATAAAAACAGAACCCCCCTTTTTCAAAAAACCAAGAAAATAATACAACCACCAGTAACCATGGAGGTACGTGGGTGGGGTTCTTTTGTAAAAAAAGGGACCCACGACGGGGGGGGTGGGAGGTTACAATACGACAAGTTATGAATGGTGTAAAATCACTACAGACTCGTATATTCTAAGCAGTATTCAGGGTTATCTGATCGAATTTACTCATTCCAATAAACCCCCAGTACAACATACACCAGAAAGGCATTTCGTCCTTATAAAAACAGAACAATCTAAAGCCCACATGGAGCTACAACGATTGTATACAAAAGGTGTGATTGAGCATACTACTCATGAACAATTAAAATTTGTATCAAACATATTATTAAAAATAAAAAAGATGGGGGTTGCAGGATTATCATTGACCTTTCAACCCTAAACACATTTGTTTAATATGTTCATTTTAAGATGGATACCTTTATCACTGCTAAAGAATTAGTATCAGCTGGTTTCTATATGACAAGCATTGACTTAAAAGATGCATACTATACAGTACCCATCAGAGGGGAACACAGACGGTAGTTAAGTGTAAATTGATACCAGAAACTAATATGGATTATCTAGGATTCACCATTAACACGGTCAATATATTAGTAACTTTACCAATAGATAAAGCCGCAGCCTTACAGGAGGATTGCAGCGAACTTCTTAAACACCAACAGACCCTCCATTAGAGGGTAGGCCGGATAATTGGGAAGATTGTGGCTACATTCCCGGCCACACATTTTGGGCCATTACATTATCAAAATTTGCAAAGAGCAAAAATTAGAGCACTCAAGTTTAACAAAGGTCATTTTGATAGACCTATGGAGCTGCCTACGGAAGCTATAATTGAACTACGGTGGTGGGAACATAGCATTAGGTATTGCTCCAACCCCATCATTATGGACAACCCGTCTATGGTATTACAAAATGGTGTATCCAAAGAAACATTTGGATATCGGCAACATACCAGCTGCTATAAGACTTTATAATGAGCATAAATAACTGCACTTTTTTTAAATTAATTGTATTTTAACCTGTATTTTAACGTATTTTAACTTGTTATGTATGAAAGCGTGGTGTTATGTTTGTCTTGAAGCTGTCGTGGCACTGTAATTTCCTGAAAAGGATTATTAAAGGAATAATCTAATCTAATACCTACCAGGTAAGCTAAATTCAGTGGCAGACACCAGGTCACGCAAATTTAATGAAAACAAGGAATGGATGTTAAATAAAAATGTATTTGCTGAAATTACAGCAAAATATGGTAGACCAGATATTGATATCTTTGCGTCCAGGTTGAATCACCAATTACCAAGGTATGTCTCCTGGAAACCAGACCCTGGGGCAGAAGCTACAGATGCTTTCTCACTGCATTGGGGGAAATGGCGTTTTTTATGCTTTCCCCCCCATTCTGCCTCATCAACCGGGTACTAAGGAAAATTCAACAATATTCGGCATCTGGGATTATCATAGTACCCGATTGGCCTACTCAACCGTGGTATTCGGTCATACAGGGGATGGTGTTAGAACCATGTTCCATTATTGGACATAGCCCGAATTTATTAATTCATCCAGTAACTGGGGGGCAGTCACCCATGCCATAATACTATGGATTTTTTGATTTGTAGAGTCTGAAAGACCCACTACACAGCATGGGGCTGTCAGACAGGACGATGAATCTCATCACATCCGCACAAAGACTGTCAACACGGAAGCAGTACCTCGGACACATCAAGAAATGGGGGCATATACTGCTTTGACAACAACCTAGACCAAAGGGCCAAGAACATTCCGGCCGTATTGGAATTCTTAACAAACCTCCATTATGACAAACGATTGGGCTACAGTGCCATCAATAGTGCCAGAAGTGCACTCTCCAATTACCTATCACAAGGAACGGAGCGGCACACGGTGGGAACGCACCCCCTGGTAACAAAACTTATGAGGGGCATATTCAATGCAAATCCCCCTAAAACCAGGTACTCCAAAATTTGGGATGTGGGTGTCGTTTTGAACATGCTGAGGAGCTGGTCGCCCATAACAGCATTATCACTTCAGAAACTGACCATGAAGATGGTTATGCTCATGGCGTTAGTTTCTGCACAACGAGTCCAGTCATTAAGCAAACTGAGCCTGGACTCCTTGATCATCTCACCCGAGAAACTGGTGTTTGTCATACATGAGTTAATAAAACAAAACAGACCAGGCTCATCGGGTCAAGTGATTGAATTTATGGCATATCCATATGACGAACGTCTGTGTATAGCAAGACATATCCAATTATACATGGAATATACTAAGAGCATTCGAGGGCAGGAAATGGCTCTGTTAATTTCTTACAAGAAACCGCACAAAAGGGTCACGACCCAAACTATCTCAAGGTGGCTCAAATGTGTCCTAAAGATGGCAGGAATAGACACTAATGTTTTTAAATCTCATTCCACCAGGGCTGCAGCAACATCCGCAGCAAAAATGCTGGAGGTACCCACGGACCAAATCCTCAGAATAGCAGGATGGTCATCCGAAAGGACTTTCCAAAGGTTTTATAATAAACCAGTTTTGGAGCCATCATCATTTTCGGAAAGCATTTTACGTTCAATATTATAATTTGCCCGAAGGGTTACAGGGCTATGATTTCAATTAATAAATTTATTTTCTCGTTATATCACACAAGTCTTTGTATAAGTGTGTCTAAAATTGCTAATGATACTCTCTCCCAATACCCAAGGCAGTTGTGAAGCATGGACTCGTTCCACGGCATGAGGTCACAGAGCTTTGAAATCTTCACGTAGTCACTCACGTGACTCCGAAGTAAAATAGTAAGATTAAACGAGAACTTACCAGTTTGAAGTTTGATCTGTATTTTATGAGGAGGAACGTTGAGGGAATACGTGCCCTCCGCTCCCACCCTCCTATGATCATATTAAAACTGGTATCTCTTTGATAATCTTACTATGTTAGGTCATTATAGTTTCTGTGACCTCACACCGCTGCTTTGAAGAATGACACGCATGCGTTGGAAGCGGGTTCTTCACGTATTCCCTCAACGTTCCTCCTCATAAAATACAGATCAAACTTCAAACTGGTAAGTTCTCGTTTAATCTTACTATTTTCTCCAATGCTGGTAGTTGTGTCAAAACGATCTTCTGCGCTCTGTAGACGACGTGCTGAAGAGCTCTCCTCTCCGCCTCCGTGCAGCTGATATAATACACATAGATGCCATACGTTAATATGCTCTCTGTGGTGTAGCGGTAGAAGCTTGTCAGCAGCTGTTGGGGCAGGCCCGTCTTTCTTAATGTCCTTAATTTAATTTCGTTGGAACTCATTGGATGTGATATGCTCGAACAGAGCAGGGAAGACACATCTATATATTCTGTTGTCGGGGAAACGTTCAGAGTGTATTGATTATCCAATTTGTGTTCTTTGTTTCCATTTTGGACGTATTAGAAACATAGAAACATAGAAAATAGGTGCAGGAGGAGGCCATTCGGCCCTTCCATCCAGCACCGCCTTTCATTGTGATCATGGCTGATTGTCCCCTATCAATAACCCGTGCCTGCCTTCTCCCCATATCCATTGACTCCACCCGCCCCAAGAGCTCTATCGAACTCTCTCTGAAATCCATCCAGTGATTTGGCCTCCACTGCCCTCTGTGGCAGGGAGTTCCATAAATTCAAAACTCTCTGCAAGAAAAAGTGTTTTTCGCACCTCAGTCTTAAATGACCTCCCCTTCATTCTAAGTGTGTGGCCCCTGGTTCTGGACTCGCCCAACATTGAACACATTTTTCCTGCATCCAGCTTGTCCAGCCCTTTTATAATTTTATATGTTTCTATAAGACCCCCCCCCCCCCCAATCCTTCTAAACTCCAGTGAATGCAAGCCGAGTCTTTTCAATCTTTCTTCATATGACAGTCCCACCATCCCAGGGATCAATCTTGTGAACCTACGCTGCACTGCCTCAATCACAAGGATACCCTTCGTCAAATTAGACCAAAATGTACGCAATACTCCAGATGTGGTCTCACCAGAGCCATAGACAACACCAGAAGAACCACTCCACTCCTATACCGTTACAGTGGAGTGTTAAAAACAACAATTACATCATCCGTAGTCGTTTAAACTGTGGGTAACATGAAGATAAATTGACTCACCTGGGATTCTCGCGGAAAATTTAAGTGCGACATGCTGCATGTTTGGGGAATACAGGTCGCCCATTGAAGAAAATGCACGGACCAGCAAGTGGGCTATTGTTTGCCATTTACTACCCCTTTCTCGCAATCATTGGAGTTCCACGTAAGTTGCACCTCTATTGAACGGGTTCAAAATCGTTTACCTAAATTTATGTGTATCCGTAACTGTGACTCCTAAATTTTAACTACATGGGATTTTCGTCATCTGAGCCACTGAGTCATCCACAGCAACCACGACTTCCGTCTGCAAACCTCCAGTGTTTGCTGATCTGTATGCGATGCTGCTGATATTCAGTAACATTCTGCATGCGAAGGCTCATTGACGACCGTTTAGTCTTATGACATATGAAGGTTCAATGGTTGGGTATTAATGGTGGAGTAGCAAGATGGATTCAACAGTGGCTGAATGGGAGATGCCAGAGAGTAATGGTGGATGGTTGTTTGTCAGGTTGGAGGCCAGTGACGAGTGGGGTGCCACAGGGATCTGTGTTGGGTCCACTGTTGTTTGTCATGTACATCAATGATCTGGACGATGGTGTGGTAAATTGGATTAGTAAGTATGCAGATGATACTAAGATAGGTGGGGTTGCGGGTAATGAAGAAGAGTTTCAAAGTCTACAGAGAGATTTATGCCAGTTGGAAGAGTGGGCTGAAAGATGGCAGATGGAGTTTAATGCTGATAAGTGTGAGGTGCTACATCTTGGCAGGACAAATCAAAATAGGACGTACATGGTAAATGGTAGGGAATTGAAGAATGTAGGTGAACAGAGGGATCTGGGAATAACTGTGCACAGTTCTCTGAAAGTGGAATCTCATGTAGATAGGATGGTAAAGAAAGCTTTTGGTGTGCTGGCCTTTATAAATCAGAGCATTGAGTATAGAAGTTGGGATGTAATGTTAAAATTGTACAAGGCATTGGTGAGGCCAAGTCTGGAGTATGGTGTACAATTTTGGTCGCCTAATTATAGGAAGGATGTCAACAAAATAGAGAGAGTACAGAGGAGATTTACTAGAATGTTGCCTGGGTTTCAGCAACTAAGTTACAGAGAAAGGTTGAACAAGTTACGGCTTTATTCTTTGGAGCGCAGAAGGTTAAGGGGGGACTTGATAGAGGTTTTTAAAATGATGAGAGGGATAGACAGAGTTGACGTGGAAAAGCTTTTCCCACTGAGAGTAGGGAAGATTCAAACAAGGGGACATGACTTGAGAATTAAGGGACTGAAGTTTAGGGGTAACATGAGGGGGAACTTCTTTACTCAGAGAGTGGTAGCTGTGTGGAATGAGCTTCCAGTGAAGGTGGTGGAGGCAGGTTCGTTTTTATCATTTAAAAATAAATTGGATAGTTATATGGATGGGAAAGGAATGGAGGGTTATGGTCTGAGCGCAGGTATATGGGACTAGGGGAGATTATGTGTTCGGCACGGACTAGAAGGGTCGAGATGGCCTGTTTCCGTGCTGTAATTGTTATATGGTTATATGGTTATATCAATTAAGCTGACGTTAATATCAGTGTGCGGCTTCACCTTCCGCCTTAAGCTTAACATGAGCGATTATGTACCATAAAATATTCGCACCCGCTGTTTTAGAATCGTTTGTTATCATAAATGGAATATAATTCATTAATTATCATTCCATACTATTACAGTAAAAAGGCGATGTCCAAACGTGTACATAGTTCCTCAGGTACATTATGTGGCATTGCGCGGATATTAATTTCCATGTTATGGTGCAGGGCATATTAAATTTTAAACTATTTTCAATGCTGTGATTGTGTCCAGTTGGGTGTTTTCTGATGGATTTTCCATCTTATGTGGCATTAACTGCATTACGGATCTGTTTTTCAATTACGAAGATGTTATTGTACGAAGATGTATAAACACTGAGTCGTATATGTTATTTATTAGCATAAGCATGTAGAGCGAACACATATAACTCCACGATGAATCTAGAGAACCGCCGGTACACAAAAATGCTGGAGAAATTCAGCGGGTGCAGCAGCATCTATGTCACGCAGGAGATAGGCAACAATTCGGGCCGAAACCCTTCTTCAGACTGATAGGGGGTGGGGGGAGAACGGGAGAAGAAAGGACAAAGGAGGAGGAGGAGCCCGAGGGCTGAGGTAGGAAGGGGAGGGGACAGCAAGGGTTAACATAATTGTGAGAAATCAATGTTTATGCCCCCAGCATGCAGACTCCCCACGCGGAATATGAGGTGCTGTTCCTCCAATTTCCCGTGATGCTCACTCTGGCCGGGGACGAGGCCCCGGGCAGAGAGGTCGGGTCCGGAATGGGAGGGGAACTTGAAGTGCTGAGCTACCGGGAGGTCAAGTTGGTTAGTACGGACCGGGCGGAGGTGTTCGGCGAATCGATACCCAAGCCTACGCTTGGTCTCACCCGTGTAGATCAGCTGAATCTAGAGCAGCGGATGCAATAGATGAGGTTGGAGGAGGTGCAGGTAAACCTTTGTCGCACCTGCACCTAAACTAAAGAACCACCGAACTGGCACACTGGATGACATGTGGAAGACCTGAACTGGATTACAGTTCAGGTGTACAACAGTAAACCCAGACATGGATCACATCAACTAATGGTGATTGATTCAGATTCAGGTTCAATCTTTATTGTCATTGTGGAGTGTACAGTACAGAGACAACGAAATACAGGTAGCATCTCACCCAGAAGAGCGAACATAGAATAATGAACCATAAATATATATACATACATACAGTAGCAGTAGTGCAATTTTTCTGGGGGTTGGGGGGGGGGGGGGACGGGCAATCACCAAGGTGCAGAATTAAGTAATGTTACAGCCGCGGGGAAGGAGCTGTTCCTGGACCTGCTGGTCCGGTAACGGAGAGACCTGTAGCGCCGCCCGGATGGGAGGAGGGTAAACAGTGTGTGGCTGGGGTGAGAACAGTCCTTGACGATGCTGCGCGCCCTTCGCAGACATCGCTTTCTTTGGTCATTCTCAATGGAGGGGAGTGCGGAACCGGTGATGCGTTGGGCAGTTTTCACCACCATCTGCAGTGCTTTCCGGTCGGACACAGAGCAGTTGCCATACCATGCTTTGATACCGTTGGTAAGGATGCTCTCGATGGTGCAGCGGTAGAAGTTCACCAGAATCTGAGGAGAGAGATGGACGTTCTTTAGTCTCCTCAGGAAAAAGAGACGTTGGTGAGCCTTCTTGACCAGCGTTGAGGTATTGTGGGTTCAAGAGAAGTCATCGGAGATGTTGACCCGCGGAAAACTGAGCTGGAGATTTTCCACCTCCATCCCGTTAATATGGATGTGGTCTACTGTAGTTTAGTTAATTTAATGTTTTGTTTGATTTTACTGCGCTTCACGTCATATTTAAATATTATCTGGAACAACCTTTTTGTGAATTTAATGCATTTTATTCTTTTTTGCCATTGCAACAAATGAGGACAGAACCCTAACCGTCCCGATTATTGCAACAGCGGCGGTGCCCGTGCTTGGAAGATACGTTGCCGAATAAGAAGATGAGATGACATTTCTGTGAAACAAGCTGAATATTCTACTCCCTTTCCTGCTTTAAAATGAAACAAAACAGTATGCCTTTGTGCAGGAAGGTTTGACAGATGCTGGTTTACACTGAA
The DNA here is from genome assembly GCF_010909765.2 of Amblyraja radiata. NCBI lineage: Eukaryota > Metazoa > Chordata > Chondrichthyes > Rajiformes > Rajidae > Amblyraja > Amblyraja radiata. The sequence continues at coordinate 151,888 of NW_022630098.1, forward strand.
ATCAGACACAAAATGCTGGAATCATTAATCCGATCATAGAAACATAGAAACATACAAAATAGGTGCAGGAGGAGGCCATTAGGCTCTTCGAGCCAGCACCGCCATTCATTGTGATCATGGCTGATCGTCCCCAATCAATAATCGAGGCCTGCCTTTTCCCCATATCCCTTGACTCCACTAGCCCCGAGAGCTCTATCTAACTCTCTCTTAAATCCATTCAGTGACTTGGCCTCCACTGTCCTCTGTGGCAGGGAATACCACAAATTCACAACTCTCTGTGTGAAAACATTGTTTCTCACGTCAGTCTTAAATAGCCTCCACTTTATTTTAAGACTGTGGCCCCTGGTTCTGGACTCGCTCAACATTGGGAACATTTTTCCTGCATCTAGCTTGTCCAGTCCTTTTATAATTGTATATATGTATGTAAGATCCCCCCCCCCCACCCCACCTCATCCTTCTAAACTACAGTGAATACAAACCTAGTCGTTTCAATCTTTCCTCATATGACAGTCCCGCCATCCCAGGGATCGATATCGTGAACCTACGCTGCACTGCCTCGATAACAAGGACGTCCTTTCTAAAATTAGGAGACCAAAACGGTATTTTCCTGGGGGTGCATATCTGGAAAGAAATAATGGGTGACGTTTCTGGTCGAGACTCTTCTTCAGCCTGTGAGTCAGGGGAGAGGGAGACGTAGAGATATGGAAAGGTAAGGTATAAAAATACAGATCATATGGTATGATAATCAAGGAAATGTACATTGTTAGCTGAGGCGAAGTCGAGAAGGAGGCATACCATCAGTAACATTTAATCAGGAGGACAGAAAAACGTCGGAGAACTGGGATATGGAGGAATGGAGAGAGGGGGATACTTGTAGTTAGCCAAATGAATTTTCATACCGCTGGGGTGTAAGCTGCTCAATCGAAATATGAGGTGTTGTTCCTACAATTTCCGTTGGGCCTCAACCTGACAGTGGAGGAGGCACGCGATAGAAAGGTCACTGCGGGAATGGGAGGTGGAGTTAAATTGTTCAGCAAACGGTAGATCGCGTGTGCCTTGGCGTAGTCTAGACGTGTTCAGCGAAATCAACGCCAAGCGTGTGCTCAATCTCGCATATATATAGGAATCCACAACTGGAAAAGTGGTATGGTAGATGAGGCTCAAGAAGGTCCATGTGTACCTCTGCCTCACCTGAAAAGAATGTCGGGATCCTTGGACGGTGTCGAGGGACGCGGTATTGGGACAGGTGTTGCAGCTTCTGCAGTTGCAGGCAAAAGTACCTTTGGATGGAGGTGATTTGGTGAGGATGGGATGAATTAACCAGGGAGATGTGCAGGGACATGTCTTTGCGGAATGCAGAAAGGGCTGGAGGTGGAAAGATGTGGCTAGTGGTGGGGTCCCTTTGCAGGTGGGCAAAATGTCGGAGGATTATGTGTTGTATACGATGGCTGACGGGGTGAAAGGTAAACATAGAAACATTGAAACATGGAGAATATGTGCAGGAGTAGGCCATTCGGCCCTTCAAGCCTGCACCGCCATTCATTATGATCATGGCTGATCATCCACTCAGTATCCTGTACCTGCCCGCTCTACATGCCCCCTGATCCCTTTAGCCACAAGGACCACATCTCTTAAATATAGCCAATGAACTGGCCTCAACTACCTTCTATGGCAGAGAATTCCACAGATTCGCCTTTGTGAAAAATATTTTTCTCATCTCGGTCCTAAACGATTTCCCTCTTATCCTTAAACTGTGACCCCTTGTTCTGGACTTCCCCAACATCGGGAACAATCTTGCTGCATCTAGCCTGTCCAACCCCTTAAGAATTTTGTAAGTTCTGTAACCCACCCAGCGGTAAAGAGTAGGGGGGTCTCTGACCCTGTTGGGACATGGGAGAGGGGGAACTAGAGCGGGGTTGCGTGACATTGAAGAGACTCGTGCAAAGCGCGATACAGAAGAGACCCATTGTGATGCACAGCATTGGTCTCAATTTCAGAATAGCAACGATTCCAGAAAAGGAATGGCTGTATTCCAATTAATTGTAACCAAGTATACAAAGTCAAAATTTCCTTTTCCAAGACTTCAATATCCTGCAATTGTCCCCAGGTTTCCACAGCTGGGGTGAAACTGAACATGCCTTCAATAGTCGCGATCTGGTCTTCCCCACATTGAATAAAATATATTGTCCGTTTTTCAACATCTTGCATCTCGATTATATCAGTGACGTTGAACCTTGCATTTCACTGAAATGTCTGACCCGGAGTCTCTCCCATTCCAACTCTGCTGGCTTTGTTTATCGCACGAAATGGGCAGAAGAAAGCGGGAAGCATCGGACATCGGAACAGCTTATTTAGGTATATGAAGAGGAAAAACATGGCTTAGGCCAAAGCTGGACCCTTGAAGACTGAAACAGGGGAATTTATTATCGGGAACAAGGAAATGGCAGACGAGTTGAACAGGTACTTTGGATCCGTCTTAACTAAGGAAGACACAAACAATCTCCGTGGTGTAATAATGGCCAGAGGATCTAGGGTGTGGGAGGAACTGAAGGAAATGCACATTGGGCAGGAAATGGTGTTGGGCAGAGTATGGGACAGATGGCTGATAAATCCCCAGGGCCTGTTGGTCTGCATTCCAGGGTACTTATGGAAATTGCCCTAGAAATCGTGGAGGAATTGGTGATCATTTTCCAATGTTCTAAAGATTCAGGAACAGTTCCTGTGGATTGGAAGGTAGATAAGACAGGCAGGAAGAGTGAAAACAAGGAATTGTAGATCAGTTAGCCCAAATCCGTAGTTGGGCAGATGTTGGAATCTATTTTAAAAGATGAAATAGCGGCATATTTGGCTAGCAGTAACAGGATCGGTACGAGTGAACATGGATTTACGAAGGGGTAATCATGCTTGATTAGTCTTCCGGAATTTTTTGAAGATGTAACTGGAAAAATTGATAAGGGAGAGTGAGTGGATAACCATATAAACCATATAACAAATACAGCACGGAAACAGGCCATCTCGACCCTTCTAGTCCGTGCCGAACACATAATCTCCCCTAGTCCCATATACCTGCGCTCAGACCATAACCCTCCATTCCTTTCCCATCCATATAACTATCCAATTTATTTTTAAATGATAAAAACGAACCTGCCTCCACCACCTTCACTGGAAGCTCATTCCACACAGCTACCACTCTCTGAGTAAAGAAGTTCCCCCTCATGTTACCCCTAAACTTCAGTCCCTTAATTCTCAAGTCATGTCCCCTTGTTTGAATCTTCCCTACTCTCAGTGGGAAAAGCTTTTCCACGTCAACTCTGTCTATCCCTCTCATCATTTTAAAAACCTCTATCACGTCCCCCCTTAACCTTCTGCGCTCCAAAGAATAAAGCCCTAACTTGTTCAACCTTTCTCTGTAACTTAGTTGCTGAAACCCAGGCAACATTCTAGTAAATCTCCTCTGTACTCTCTCTATTTTGTTGACATCCTTCCTATAATTAGGCGACCAAAATTGTACACCATACTCCAGAATTGGCCTCACCAATGCCTTGTACAATTTTAACATTACATCCCAACTTCTATACTCATACTGGATGTAGTGTACCTGAACTTTCAAAAAGCAATTGATAAGATAGGAGTTTAGTGGGAAAAATTAAAGCACGTGGAATTGGCAATAGAGTGCTGACGTGGATAGATAAGTGGTTGGCAGACAGGAAACCAAGTAGGGATTAACGGATCCCTTTCAGAATGTCAGGCAGTGATTAGTGCAGTACCGCAAGAATCAGTGCTGGGACCGCAGATATTTACAACATACATCAATGATTTGGATGAAGGGTTAAAAGTAACAATAGCAATTTTTCAGATGACTCAAAGCTGGGTGGCGGTGTCAACTGTGAGAATGATGCTATGAGTATGCAGGGTGACTTGGACAGGTTGAGTGAGTGCGCAGATACATGGTAGATGCAGTTTAATGTGGATAAATGTGAGGTTACCCACTTTGTTGGCAAACACAAGATTATTATCTGAGCGGATTATTATTCTCAACGGTATCAGGTTGGGAAAAGGAGAGTACAACGAGATCTGCGGGTCCTTGTTCATCAGTCACTGAAAGTAAGCATGCAGGTAGAGCAGGCAGTGAAGAAAGCAAATGGCATGTTGACCTTCATAAAAAGAGAAGTTAAATATAGGAGCAACGAGGTCGTTCTGCTGTATTGCAGGGCCCTAGTGAGACCACACCTGGAGTATTGTATGCAGTTTTGGTTTCAAAATTTGATTTAGGACATTCTTGCTATTGAGGGAGTGCAGCGTTGTTGCACGAGGTGAATTACCGGGAAGGCGCGGCTGTCATCCGTGGATAGAATGTAGCGGCTGGGCTTGAATTTAGAAGGTTGAGAGGTGATCTTATTGAAACATAATTTTCAATGTTGGGACACACTAGAGGCACGAAACATGTTCCCGATGTCGGGGCAGTCCAAAACCAGGGGCCACAGTTTAAGAATAAGGGGTAAGCCATTTAGAACGGAGGTGAGGAAAAACGTATACATGCAGAGAGTTGTGAATCCGTGGAATTATCTGCCTCAGAATGCAGTGGAGACCAATTCACTGGATGCTTTCAAGAAAAAGTTAGATAGAACTCTCAAAAATAACGGAGTCGGGGATATGGGCAGCAGGCAGGAATGGGTTACCGGTTGTGGATGTTCAGCCATGATCACTGTGAATGTCGGTGCTGGCTCGAAGGGCCGAATGGTCTACTCTTGCATCTATTGTCTATTGTCTATTGTCTTTTGTCCATTGGTGGGTTGGTAATTTCACATGGAAATTGCTGATTTCGTTGTCTTTGTATTGTACACTGCACAATGACAATAAAGATTGAATCTGAATCTGATTTCAACAATGGAACCAAACCACATCTTCTGCATTCTCCCAGCGACAGAGAAACAAATCAAATAGGAGCAAGGGTAAATTAAGCGGCCTGTCAGCTGCTCTATGGTTCACCGGTAGCATGGGTGATCATGCATTTTGATACTATTTCACCATTGAGAAAAACACCCACCTCCTCCGGAATATGTGCAAAGACTTGGGTTCCACTGCTTTCTGCTGCAGTCGTTAATCGCCCTTTGTGGGATGACATTTCTCCAGCTCACGGTTCAAGTGGGATGTCTTGTATCAAATGACTTGAATCTAGATTCTGAATGTCATCAACACATAACCCCCCCCCCCCCCCCCCCCCCCCCCCCCCCCCCCCCCCCCCCCCCGCTCTACTGTACTGTTTGAATGCTGGTGCACTTTGTAAGATCATTTCTCGTTCTCCTAAACTCTATTGAGCCAATGCCAGCCTCTCGGGCCCGCAATCCCAGGAATCGTTTGAATAACTATTCGTTACACACTCCTCCACCTCGATTTAGAGCAGTTTTTGGTCAACTACTCACTGTTATACAATCAATCAATAAATCAACCTTTATTGTCATCTTGCAAAGCAACAGTTGTACAGTGCAAAATGAGAAGACATTTCCCAGTGAATACCGGAGCAAAAACAGTCATACATTGTCCAGGCCAGCTGAATTAAGCGGCATAGAGAGAGTACAGAGGAGATTTACTAGAATGTTGCCTGGGTTTCAGCAACTAAGTTACAGAGAAAGGTTGAACAAGTTAGGGCTTTATTCTTTGGAGCGCAGAAGGTTAAGGGGGGACTTGATAGAGGTTTTTAAAATGATGAGAGGGATAGACAGAGTTGACGTGGAAAAGCTTTTCCCACTGAGAGTAGGGAAGATTCAAACAAGGGGACATGACTTGAGAATTAAGGGACTGAAGTTTAGGGGTAACATGAGGGGGGACTTCTTTACTCAGAGAGTGGTAGCTGTGTGGAATGAGCTTCCAGTGAAGGTGGTGGAGGCAGGTTCGTTTTTATCATTTAAAAATAAATTGGATAGTTATATGGATGGGAAAGGAATGGAGGGTTATGGTCTGAGCGCAGGTATATGGGACTAGGGGAGATTATGTGTTCGGCACGGGCTAGAATGGTCGAGATGGCCTGTTTCCGTGCTGTAAATGGTTATATGGTTATATGGTTATTGCCAGAGTTATTAAATTGTCAGTGCAAAATCAGCAGAATCAAGTGGAGTGACTGTTCAGCAGCCTCGCAGCCTGTGGAACGCAGCTGTTTGGCAGTCTGGTTGTCCGGGCTTTGATGCTACCGTATCTCTTGCCTGATGGCATGAGATCCAGATGTATGTGGAGGGGGTGCAGTCTGTCCTTTGCTATGCTTAGTGGCTTTTCCTTCAGGAAGCAGCTCTGGAACATTTCTTGTACCGAGGGAGACGCCAATGATCATCTCTGCTCCCCTCACTACCCTCTGCAGAGCCTCCCTGTACTGAGCAGTTACAGTTGGAGTACCACGTGTTCATGCAGTACGTAAGTACATACTCCTCCGTGCCCCTGTAAATAGTCCTGAGAATGTTGGTGGGGAGAGAGGCCTGTTTGAGTTTCCTCAGGTAGTGCAATCGCTGATGGGCCCGTTTGACAATCCCTGTGTTGTTCCCGGACCAGATGAGACTGTCTGTGATTTGCACTCCGAGGAATTGTATGTTCTCCACTCTCTCCACCGCGGTGCTACTGATGTTGATGGGTTTGTTTTTGGACAGCGACCTCCTGAAGTCGACAATCATCTCCATTCTGCATCAAGCATTATTTTATCGTTACTCATTCACGCTTTCGTTGTTTCCCTTAACAGCGAAAATAGCGGCCGTTGAGATCCTATCGCGAGCGAGGTGTGGACTTTCCAAGTGCGTTACTTATTATCTCGTGGCCATGGCGGTGGCGGATCTCCTGGTTATCGTCTTCGCCGTGATACTGAATCGTATCACTAGGACCTACTTCACTAACAGTTTGTTCTCCACCACCCCCGCATGTAGATTCAGCACGGTGATGATTTATACAAGCAGGGATTCGTCGGTGTGGCTGACGGTCGCGTTCACCTTCGATCGGTTCGCAGCCATTTGCTGTCGGCAGCTCAAAGATAGTTACTGCACGAGGCAAACCGCGGCTGTGGTGATAGCTGTTGTGTGTGTCCTGACCGGTGTGAAGAACACCGCTTAATACTTTACATACCAACCATTGTATACAGTGGACGGAGTGCCCTGGTTTTGTGACTTTAAGTTAAGCTTCTACACTGAACCGGTCTGGAAATCCTACGATTGGCCGGATCGCATTTTAACACCTTCTGTTCCTTTCCTTCTGATATTTTTGTTCAATGTTCTGACTATCAGACACATATATGTGTCCAACATAATCCTCAACGCACTTCGTGGTAACAAGGAGGGTGAGGATGGGAAAGATGCAGAAATGGAGAACCGGAGAAAATCCGTCATTTTACTTTTCAGCATCTCCACCAGTTTTCTGCTCTTGTGGGTGACGTATGTCGTTAATTTTACGTTCGTACGGATTAAAGGCGGTTCTTATATCTCCGGATTCAGTTTCAGAAACCCACGTTACATTCTCCAAGAAAGCGCAAACATGCTCTCGACTCTCAGCTTTTGCACGAATTCCTTCATTTACGCAGTGACCCAGGGTAAATTCAGGCAGGAGTTGAAGTAGGCGATGAGATATCCTCTGGTGGTTGTTGATAACTGCCTCAGTCGGTGAAAATAACTTATTCCGACACAATGTTTATTTTTGCCCCGGTTTCAACGTTACGTTATTTGTTGTAAAAATGTGATCTCCCAATTGCCAACATCCCAGCTAGAATAGCGGGCACCACATCCTAAACTCCGCTCCAACCAGTTTATCCAGCATAACTGCATCATTTGTAGTTGTAGTGCCATTTGGCCTGTTTTGCATGTCATTGAGGATGGCATATGCCTTTAAATTTTAGACTGCCCGTTATATTGTGGGTGGGATTTATGACGTGTTTTTTGGGCGTATTTGGAGCTTAGATGTTTGCGCAGAAGTTTAGTTTTTTAGATTAGTTTGGAGAGACGACGGAGAATGTTAATCCTTCGACCATAGAAACATCTAAACATAGAAAATTGGTACAAGAGTAGGCCATTCGGCCCTTCGAGCCTGCACCGCCGTTCGATATCATCATGGCTGATCATCCAACTCAGTATCCCATCCCTGCCTTCTCTCCATGCCCCCTGATCCCTTTAGCCACAAGGACCACATCTAACTCCCTCGCAAATATAGCCAATGAAATGGCCTCAACTACCTTCTGTGGCAGAGAATTCCACAGATTCGCCACTCTCTGTGTAAAACATGATCTTCTCATCTCGGTCCTAAAAGACTTCCCTCTTATCCTTAAATTGTGACCCCTATTTCTGGACCTCCCCAACATCGGGACCAATCTTCCTGCATATACCCTTAAGAATTTTGTAAGTTGCTACAAGACCCCCCCCCTCAATCTTCTGTATTCTAGCGAGTACAAGCCGACTCCATCCAGTCTCTCTTCATATGAATGTCCTGCCATCCCAGGAATCAGTCTGGTGAAACTTCTCTGTACTCCCTCTATGGCAAGAATGTATTTCCTCAGATTGGGAGACCAAAACTGTACGCAATACTCCAGAAATTAGAAATGCGTGCAACAAAGGTGAAACAGTTATAAGGGTGACTTCAATCTACATATAGATTGAGGGAATCAAATTGGCAGGGGTGCTGAGGAAGAGGATTTCTTGGAATGTATGCGGGATAGTTTTCTAAACGACAATGTAGAGGAACCAACGAGATAGCAGGCTATTCTAGACTGGGTAGTGAGTAAGGACGAAGGGTTAGTTAGCAGTCTTGTTGTGCGTGGCCCCTTGGGCAAGAGTGAGCATAATATGGTTCAGTTCTTCATTAGGATGGAGAATGACATAATTAATTCTGAAACAAGGGTCAGGAACTTAAAGAAAGGTAACTTTGAGGGTATGAGACGTCAATTGACTGTGACTGTGACTGGCAATTGATTCTTAAAGGGTTGACGGTGGCCATGCAATGGAAAGCATTTAAGCATATAACATATAACCATATAACAATTACAGCACGGAAACAGGCCATCTCGGCCCTACAAGTCCGTGCCGAACAACCTTTTTCCCTTAGTCCCACCTGCCTGCACTCATACCATAACCCTCCATTCCCTTCTCATCCATATGCCTATCCAATTTATTTTTAAATGATACCAACGAACCTGCCGCCACCACTTCCACTGGAAGCTCATTCCACACCGCTACCACTCTCTGAGTAAAGAAGTCCCCCCTCATGTTACCCCTAAACCTCTGTCCCTTAATTCTGAAGTCATTTCCTCTTCTAAAACCCATTTAAAGGCTGCATGGATGAACTACAGTAAGTGTGCATCCCAGTTTGGCTAAAGAATACATCGGGGAAGGTAGTGCTCCGTGGATAACAAGGGAAATCAGGCATAGTATGAAAACAAAATATGAATCATACAAATAAGCCAGAAAAAGCAGCCTACCACGGGATTGGGAGGAAATCAGTCCAGTAGAGGAGGACAATATGATTAATTAGGAAAGAGAAAATAGATTATGAAAAAGAAACTGGCAGGGTACATAAAAACTGGCTGCAAACGTTTTTATAGATATGTGAAGAGAAAAAGATTAGTTAAAGCAAATGTATGTCCCTTGCAGTCAGAAACAGGTGAATTGATCCTGGGGAATAATCTGCCGGAAATAGCAGGGGACCGGGGGTCAAATGAGATGGAGGAACTGAGTGATATCCAGGTTAGCCGGGAAGTGGTGTTAGGTAAATTGAATGGATTAAAGGTCAATAAATCCCTAGGGCCAGATAGGCTGCATCCCAGAGTACTTAAGGAAGTAGCCCCAGAAATAGTGGATGCATTTGTGATAATTTTCCAAAACTATTTAGATTCCGGAGTTGTTCCTGAAGATTGGAGGGTAGCTAATGTAACCTCACTTTTTAAAAAGGGAGAGAGAGAGAAAACGGGAAATTACAGACCAGTTAGCCTAACATCGGTAGTGGGGAAACTTATAGAGTCACTTATTATAGATGGGATAGCAGCACATTTGGAAAGTGGACACATTTAGTATGGATTGATGAAAGGTAAATTATGTCTGAGGGATCTTGTAGAATTTTTCGAGGGTGTAACTAGTGGAGTGAAAAAGGGAGAAACGGTGGATGTGTTCTCTCTGGACTTTCTGAAGTCTTTCGACAAGGTCCCGCATAAGAGATTAGTATACAAACTTAAAGCCCACGGTATTGGGGATTCAGTATTGATGTGGATAGAGAAGTGGCTGGCAG